>NC_143134.1:30416590-30719621 GCF_059928025.1 Delphinapterus leucas
TGATAGAATAAGTAGGCTGAAAATCAGTAGTATTGGGTTGGCCAAAAGGTTTCATTCAGGTTTTTCCATAAGATGTTATGGAAAAACCTGAATGAAACCTTTTGGCCAACAGTATATAGAAGACTTGACAACACAATCAACTAACGACCTAATTGACATTCATAGACTATTTTACATACACACACTGCTGTTTATGTTTATGTAGAATATGTTTATATTCTACAAGTACACACAAAATATTTACCAAGATAATGATATTATGGACTATAATCAAGTCTGAATAAGTCTAAAAGATTCAAGTCATGCAAAATATGTTCTCAGATCCCAGTGGAATTAAATTAAATCAATAAAAGAAAAACATCTGGAAAATCACCAAACTAAATTTCACACTTTTAAATAACCCATGATTCAAAGAAAAAAGCAAAAGAGAAATTAGGCAGTGTTTTAAACTAAATGAATATAAAACACAACATATTAAAATTTATGAAATGATACTAAGGCAGTAGTTAGGAGGACATTTATAGTACTAAATATCTATATTAGAAAAAAAAAAGGTCTCAAATAAGAAATTAGAGAAAGTAGAGCAAAGGAAACAAAGAGTAAGCAGAAGAAAGGAAACAATAAAGATCAGAGAAGAAATCAACTAAACGGAAAACAGAAAAACAAAAGAGAAAATCAACAAAACTGAAAGCTCTTTCTTTGAGGAAGTCAATAAAATTGATACATCTTCAATCACATTTATCAAGAAAGAAAGAGAGAAGACACAAATTACTGATATTACGAATGAGAGATGTCATATTAGTACAGAATCAAAAGGTAATAAATGAATTGGAAGGGAATGCTATGAACAACTTTATGCCAATAAATTCAACAACTTAGATGAAATGCACAAATTTATTGATAGACACAAACTACCAAAGATCGCTCAAGAAGAAACTGATAATCTGAATAGCCCTGTATCTACTACAGAAATTTATTTTGTAATCAAAATCCTTCTTCATATCCTGGATGAGATCCTGGAACAGAAAAAAAAAAAAAAGTACATTAGGTAAAAACTAAGGAAATATGAGTAAAGTATGAACTTTACTTATTAATAACATCAATATTTGCTCATTAATTATAAAAAATGTACCATACTAATATAAGATGTTATAATAGGGGAAACTGGGTGGAAGGTTTATGGGAACTCTTGGTACTATCTTTGCAAGATTTCTGTAAATCTAAAACTGTTAAAAGATAAAATGTATTTTTTAAAGTTAATAAATAATATGGTGCTCCTTCACACACATGTACACACAAAAATCCCTCCCACAAAGATAACTCTAAGTCAGAATGACTTCAATGGTGAATTCTACCAAATATTTAAGAAAGAAAGAATGCAAATCGTATACAATTTCTTCCAGAAAATTGAGGAGGAAGAAGGTATACTTCTTAACTCATGATGGGGTTATCATTTCCCAATACCAAAATCTGATAAAGACATTCTAAAGAAACTACAGACCAATATACCTCATGATTATAAACACAAAAATTCTAAATAAAATTTTAGAAAATCAATCCAGCAATACAATTGATCCTCATAATTTGTGGATACCATTTTTGTGAATTTTCCTACTTGCTAAAATTTACTAACAACTGCCTAATCAATAGTCGAGGAGGAACCGTGAAATAGTTGAGCCTCCGGATACGCACATTCCCAGCTGAGGTTCAACAAAGTGCTGTTCTCTCATCTTATTCCAGCTTTTATATTGTAAACAAGTGTTCTTTTTGCAGTATGTTTAGCGCTACTTTAAAAAATGTTTCTTCATTATCTTAATTGTGGTGATGGTTCCATAGGTGTATATGTCAAAACTTAAGCTGTATACTTTAAATATATACAGTTTTTATATTGTATGTCAGTACTTTACTATATCTCAAAAAAGCTGTTTTTAAAAGTCTGTGAGATACCAGCAGAGCCATTCCCCAAGTTAAAATTCATAGGTGTGAGCCTTTATATTGCTTAATGAGAAATAATGACATAAATTAATAAAAAATTAGCCTCCAGAAATAAGAAAAATAAACAATAACCAAAAATGAATCAATGAAAAACCAAAAGAAGAATACAGAAAAATAAAATAAAATAAAAAATGATAGAGCTGACAAATCTCAGAGCTTGTTCATTGTAAATGCCAGGGAAAGGCTGCTGCAACTACCCAGGCCTATTAATAAAAAAAGGTGGAAAAAAATAAACACAGAAAATTAGCACTGTGTATAGGAACATAGCTACAGGTTCAGAAAAAAATAAAGATGTATAACAGAACATATTTACTGATTTGTGCCAATAAATTTGAAATCTTGATTAAATAGATAATTTTCTAGGAAAATATAAATTATAAAATTTGGATAAGAGATGAACAAAATTGACAAGACTTCAGCTAGACTCACTAAGAAAAAAAAAGAGAGAAGGCTCAGATAAAAGCTGAAATTAAAGAGGAGAAATTACACTGGATACAAAACAAAATCTAAAGAGGTCAACAAAAGCAGAATAAATTGTGAAAATTCTTAAAGTGTTATTGCCTACATTGCCAAGCCCAAAGTGCTTTCCTGCTTTCAAAGAAAATATGATTGTGATGATATTTATATTGTTTGGAGCCTATAGGAAGACAAGAGGCTTCCAAATTTATACAATGAAACTGACATAACAGTGGTTTTAATACTTGACAAAGAGAACAGAAAAAAAATGAAAACAGAGTTTGGCAGTATTAATATCCTCATTTAATAGATTGAAATCTTTACATTTAGAAATGTCAGGAAATTTGCCCTGAGCCACATATTGTGGCCAGAAATAGAGTTGGCACATGAATCCAAGTAAAGCAATTTTCAAACCTAAATTATCAACTGCTATTTAGCAATATAAACCAAGTCTTCCTTTTAAAGTCAGGATTAGACAAGGACACTCACTCAGACCTCTGTTGTTTAGTGTTGTTCTAAAGGCTTTGCCAAAGCAATTAAATAAGAGGAGAAATCAGACTAAAGTGAAAGGGAAAAGATAAAATGAATATAACGAATTAATGTGACTCCATGACTGGAAAATCATGATGACAACTATGTAATCCCAAATGTTTTGGAGAAAATAATAACGATAATGGTGATAGTAAAATGTATTAAGGGATATGTGGGACTAGGGAAAAATGTTTAAGGGAAAAATAAATGATGTGAGCCGAGAGCTGTATCTGTTAATAACAATACATTATAATGCTAATATGTGATGATACAGCATTGCACAGGGATAGGCTAATAGAAGGAGGCGCTAGTTCTGCTCCTGCACAGCACCACATCTGAAAGCTCAGAAACAGATCCAAATGCATGTGATAACTCTGTGTATAAAAGTTGGCATTTCAAATAAAAGTGTGTTTGTGTGTGGAAAGATAGCTTGTCATTTGGAATCACAAATATGCTTACTACCTACCTTATTCCAAAATACATTTCAGATAAATAAAAAATTAAGTGTAAAAAATTAAGCCACAAAAGTACTGTAAACCAAACAGGTGCATTTTACAGAGCTTTCCAAATTATGAAAATACTTTCTAAATATGCTGTAAATTCCAACATATTTGACATATTTGACATCACAAAGGAAAAGACTGATACGTTTGGCTCCATAAAAGCTTTCCTTATAGTAATAAAGGAAAAAGACAAATACCATGCCACCATGAAGTAAAAATTACTAGCATTACATACATAACAAAGAGAAAATTCCTTAATATATAAGAGGCTCATACGAATCAATAAGAAAAAGATAAACAACCCTTTAGAACATGGCCTGCAAAGGATTTGAACAAGTAGTTCACAGAATAGGAAACAGCAATGAGAGTAAACATATGAATAGAGGCTCAACTTCACACTAATTTAACAGATGCAGACCTAAACAAGGTACAAGGTACCATTTCGTATCCATCAGATTAAAAGATTGACATTATCAAGTGCTGGCGAGGATGTGGGTAATCTTTTCGAAGGGAATGTAAATTGATATCACCTTCTTTGGGCAGCCATTTAGCAATAATTTTCAAAATTTTAAATATGAATGGCCTTTGATCCAACTCCATTTCTTAGGAATTTATCCTACAGAAATGCAGTACTGGCATAATTGTACAAACACAGACACACACACACACACACACACACACACACCATTGTGGTAAATATGTTGCTTTCAGGAGCTATTAAGTAACTTACAATTTCCTTTAGGTATGAAATTTTCAGTAGCATTTTGAAATAAAATTGAACGCAAGCTGTCTACGTATTTCTAGAGAAGGGTGTTTTGTGCTTGAAAATAATTCTTTATTTGCATACAACCTGTTGATGACTTCACTGGAGATTGGTGATTGCAAACTTCTTTTTTGCAAACTGAGAAAACCACCAGCGCTTCCTCGTCAGGCAGGGGACACTAATTTATTTCTGGGAAAAGAAAGACACAGCATTTTATAACTGCTTGCTCAGGGACCGCAGACACAGGAATGCTTTTGTGAACAACTCTGGATATCCGGCAGCAGCTGTGTGGTCCCACTGCCTGGGAATGAAAACTGGCTCTGAGGTTGGGGAAAATCTCTTTGAGACAAGGAGCAGCACATTAGTAATGGGCTGGTGCTCAGCAGCAAAGCCAAGATTTTTCTGGGAAGAGAACTCCTGCAGCCTTAGTTCATTAGCAACATAATCTGAGAGATCTGACTCAGATCCAGAGGCTTAGCCCCCTAAATGTGTAGAGAAACAAGAGAACTCTTCACACATTTAGGGAAGTTAGAATATGTTTTCCCTTTGGTTTTCAATGTGAAAAAAAACGAATTGTGAAATGCAGTACCTATGGTCTTTAGAAGAGCTTGTTGAATTTAGAAGGGCTTGTTGAATTTGCTGGAATTTGATCTTGTTTAGACGCTAAATAAATAATAATCATTATTAATGGACAAACAGCTCAAGATTGCTGTATTTGTCAAAGCAGGGATCTGGCACTTAAAATGATCCCATCACATTTTTTGCAAAGTGAATTCCTGGCTATGTCTCAGGTGTCTGTCCTGGAGCTGTCTCAGGTGGCCTTTTCCATTAAGGCAGGTCAACAAATGGGCTTCTTAGATTATTTGCTAAGAGTAAGTCAATTCTGAATGAAATGTCATCAGTGTATTCCATAAGTGAGGGGTTATTTTCTCATGTACCTAAAGAAGCATAACCAGACTCATGGAGCTAAATAGACACACTATTATTGGACTCTAGATTTTTTTCGTGGACGCTAATTATTTGCTGGCAGTGCATAAGCTTTGCCCATGACAGGGCCACACACCTGGGGATGGCAAATGTGAGGCATTGTAAGATGCCATCTGTAACCCACACAAACCTGGGTCATCCTGTTCTTATTTTTAGGACAGTCTCCCTGAGCATCCAACACCCCCTGTCAAGTGCCCACTCACCTAACTCCAGAGCCCTGCTGCAAAATGTGGGTCTTCAACCCAGGCTTTTCCTGAGAGAGCAGCAAATGCACAGAAGAGAGAGAAGCACCCAGAAATCCTCTTTTGACACTTCCATCTCAAGGCTCCATTTCTTTACCCCTTCCCTCCAACCACACATGGCCCAGCCTCCACACGCATAGGAATAGTGACTGTTCCTTCTCGACCTCCTCCTTCAACTCACTGTGTCTCATTCTCCCTCAGCTGGCTCCAAGCCATTTCTCCATTTCTCTGCAGGAGCCCCTGTTCTTCCTCATCTTCTTTAATTCAGCTCATCTGCTCACTTCATTTCTCTGCCAAGCAGAGACCGGCAGATGAGGAGAAACACACTGTCCCATAGAGGGTGGGGAAGGGAAAAGTTTATACATACAATAATTGTAACTTTTTCCCTGTCAAAGAGTAAAGAGTTTCTTGTCTTCCTTTAATTTTTGAGCACTTGCTACATGGTAGGGATTGTGGGGGGAGGGGAGGAGGGTTGACTAAAACACAATTTCTGTCCTTGAGGAGCTTACTGTTTTCAGCTTTGACAACTCAGACAAACTTCTCTAGGACAAAAACAAGAAGAAAGAAACTAGTTGTTGGTCTAAATAAAGTTGGTTTCTCTCCCACTCAGCAGGTCATTAGTTTTCATCATTCTGAGGAGCAACCATCTTCCTGAGCGTTCTAGGAAGATAATTCTATTTGCAGTTGCTGCTCGTCTTTCAAAAGTTTCCCCCAAGAGACTCTCTACACTGGCAATCTTGGGAGTATCTTTGGAGTTCCTTTTAGAAGCCTTTGCCTTAACCCTAAGACAAGGATCTAAGTGTTCCTACCTTTTTTTGTGTGATGCTGCCATATGGTTTCCCAGGAGTTGAGACTATAAGTTATCTGTAAGTCAACCAAAACAGATGGTAAATTCTAGAATACTTCTTTTCCCCTTCTATAACTTTCCAATGAAATAAGAAACGAAAATTTATCTTCTAACTTGCTAGTAAACCATTGGCTTTTGAAAACGATCTTAAGGTTTTAGTCAAACAATGAATTGAAGGTCTGGTGCTCTGAACACTTGAACTTCCATTGTCTCCCTTTTAAAATGTAATTCACAAGGACCAGTGCTTAAAACATTTCTTTAGTGGTTGCCATTTTCTTACTGGTATACTTACACATTTTGCCGATCAAGAAGCATAAGTAAGTGATTGGGAAGAGTCCTAGACAGGAAACAACGTGAGACCGCCCCCCCATGATTGTGCATTGTTCACCAGCTCTGAGCGTTGACCTGGCACATGTGATATATTCAATAATTATTTTGTTTAATGAACGAGTAAACTAAAGAAAAGGAATCTGGGGTTTCTACTCTGTTTCCTTGCTTTTCACAAGCATGACACACTCCAAGCCACGGAAAATCCTTTCAGATGTAAAAGATGAGAGGTAATCTTTGTCCTTCTTACATAGCTTCTTAGAGACTGTCATTGAAGACACAGCCTGGCATGGAGAAACTCCTCTGGAATCAATGGCATGCTGAATGCTATGGTTTAGCCCCAAATATCATGGGTTAGAATTCCCTTCCTATGGATGATATGTTCAAAGGATGGTGATGATGAAAGTATTTTAGGATGCTCTTTCTGCAGAAAATGTGACCTAATTTTGTCACATTCTTTCCCTTTGAACAGGGCAGTGGTGCCCTTGGTCAGTAACTCTGTGCATTTGCTTAAGCAGTGCTGGGCATGGCATTTGTCATGTTCACTGGTAGAAACTATGTAATGTGTGGTTGTAAATGCTCAGATTGTAAATATTATAAACCCAAATATCTACTGCATTGTTTTGCTGTTTTTAGGTCATTCTTCCCAAGATTTCAAGGCTTATGTAAATTTTGAGTTGACTCAGTACATTTCCTGTATGTAAATTTTGAAATTCTGGAGACTGTTTGGGTTGCAGTGTCCACTTGGCTGTACACTTTCAAAAGAATCAGTGAGAAGATTCCAGGAGCACCAAACGCAATTAAAAACTTGGTCTTTGCTCAAAAAGGAAAGAAATAGTAACAGTAACTTAAATGTTCAGGGTAATAACCTTTTAGTAAGTATTTAATTTTAAAAAAGTAAAATCGATTTTAAACTCTAGTTATAGATTGTTAAAATCAGTGATTGGGCTCAATATTTACGGTGATGGTTTTGTTCCTTTCATTCTTTCTAAACTGCCTACTGGCTGGCTGCTTGTATGAAATTTGAAGCTTTTCAGTAATTTGTCTTTTTCATTTGTAATGGACAATTGGAAAGAAACTTATTACTAGTAGGAGTGTCTTCACTTGTTTTCTACTGTGAACTTCATAAGTTTTGAATATGAGGTAAACAACATTGGAAATTTGGAAGTTTGAAGTCTTAAAGCAAAAGATCCTCTCAGCAAAGGGGTGTGCTTGTGGCAGAAGATGTGACCTGGACAAGTGGCTGCCTTGAAGTGACTTGGGTGAGTTTCTCCATGAGCCCCTGTAAAGTGGGAAGCAGAGAAAAGAGCCCGTGAAGTTGCCCCAATGCTACCAAAGCACAAGTCACAAAGCAGGCACAGTGCTATTGAACAAACAAACGAATGTTGAATAAACAAATGAATGAAGAATGAATGAATGAAAGTGAATTGTGGAGGATATTTAGGCTTTAGAAAACTTCCTGAAGTTTGAAATTTCCCAAAGTGAATGATTTCCTTCTTGTTTTGATTTGCCTTATTTCCTTCCTACTTGTTTCAGAAGAAGCCCATGTTCTTGAGGAAAGTTTACCATCTGTAATCTATAGGGAGAAGCATCAGGTCACTGCCCCACAGGCTAGGGGCTTTGGCTAAGAGACCACAAAAGGAAGGAAGAAAGCTAAGTTTGGGATTAATGTAGAGGGACAGTGACAAAATGGGAAAGGTCAGGGAGCCACTTAGAGAGGAATAATTGCATTTGGAAAATAAAACAAAGTTTTACTGGATGAGGTACAGGCAAATTGCACAAGTCTCTGTATGCCCATGCAGTTCATGAACGGTTGACCTGGGTAAACTGGGTATTATATTCATTTCTGAAGTAAAATAATAGATAGTAAAGATCTAAGCTAAATTACAAACACGATAAAGTAAATTTAAGATGATGTTTTATCAAAATGATACATGGTTAAATTATTGTCATACCAAAAGCCTTGCAAAACTAATCCCACCAAAATAAATCCATCATATTTCTCAGTGGCAACCATTTAAACTTTTTTATTTGTTTCTTTGAGTCATTATCTCCATTACTCTAAATAATATGCTTATGTTGTTTTTTGATTCCTTCAATTTTAGATATTATTTAACTTCTGATAATTGAGAAGTTAGCTCTCTAATGCTACTGTCTACCTCCCTTCATCTACCCTTAAGTGTTGCAGTAGCACTACTTTTAGTTAAGAGACACATTATTGTGCTTTTGGAACTATGGTATACCACAGTTTTCCTTTCTTTGAGTCTGGTTTCCTCCAGTGTCTTTTAGATCTGCCTTTTTATCTAATGATGCCTTCCCTTTAATGGCCTTCGCTTCTCCCTCCCATTCCCAAACCTCAGTGTTTCAGTTTCTTCCTGGAATTCCTTCCATTCTCCTGCGGTTTAGGTTGGTTGTTTCCTAGGACCACTAAGCAGATGCTGTCCTGGAATTTCCTCACATCACTCTTCCTAGTGGAGACACTAGGAGTTTTCCAACTCCAATGATGCTCTTTGACATGATTTAGTGCCTCATTTTAGATAAGCCCATCCTTAAGTATTTTCCAAAGAATGATCACAGGGAAAATAAGCTTTTTAAGTCCTTGCATGTTTACAATGTCTTGATTCTGTCATTACACATGTAATATTTGGTGTGGTATCCGAACTATATGTTCAAAATTATTCTGCCTCAGAATTTTGAAGGTGTTTCTCTATTGTTTTCAGCATCCAGGCCAATGCCATTCTTAACCATTTTTCTTTGAAAATGGTATGTTTTTCTGATTTTTTTTTAATTTTTAAAGTATTTATCTATTATTGAGGTATAATTGACATAGCATTATAGTTTCAGGTGTACAACATAATGATTAGATATTTGTAGATATTATAAATGATCACCACCACAATAAGTCTATTTTTGACTTCAGAAATTTTCTTTATGGTTTTGTGACTTGAAATTCCATAATTATGTACCTCTCTTTGTTTTTTTAAATTTATTGTGCTGGGCTTTTAGAAGGTATGTTCAATCTGCAGCTGAATATCCTTCAATTCTGAGAAATTTCCTTGTATTATTTCTTGGATAATTTCTTCTCCTTAATCTTTTTCTGCTCTTTTCATCTAGAACTCCAGTTCCTAGTAGGTGAACCATTAAATTTATCCTCTAGGTCTTTGGCTTCTCTCTTTCATTTCTCTCTGTCTTTTCTTATCTTCTGGGATAACTCCTTTTCCTTGTCTTGCAGCACATTTAAGTGAGCTTAAGCAACTCAAAACTGTTGCTTCCCCTATGTTCATAGTAGCACTATTTACAATAGCCTAGACACGGAAACAATCTAAATGACTATCAACAGATGAATGGATAAAGACTATGCGTAGCTGCTGCTCTACAGGCTGGCAGCCCATCAGAAATCAAAATGACATTTCTGCCTCTGTGAAATCTTTTCAAGGAATACTCCATAGTACCCTATTCTCCTTGCACCTCTCAAACTATTTCCTAAGCATGGATTTTTTAAAGATATTTTCACACCAATTACTTGCCTTAATTTATTTTGTACTTTCTCATCAAAGGGGACACAGTGGCAGTCATCTGGCCTTTTTTCTGGGAGGATGACAAATGAACTTATCTATGAAATAGAAGCAGACTCACAGACATAGAGAACAGACTTGTGATAATTAAGGGGGAGGGGCGTGGGGAGAGATGGAGTGGGAGTTTGGGGTTAGCAGATGTAAACTATTATATATAGAATGGGTAGACAACAAGGTCCTACTCTATAGCACAGGGAACTATATTCAATATCCTGGGATAAACCATAATGGAAAAGAATATAAAAAAGAATGTATATATGCGTATAACTGAGTTATTTTGCTGTACAGCAGAAATTAACACAACATTGTAAATCAACTATACTTCAATAAGAAGAGGACTTAAAAAAATAAAAATAAAATCAGAAAAGAAACCTCAACTATCTAAAGTTTTTGGGAATTGTCCAAAAAGCATACAGAAAATGAAGAAATATTTATTCAAGAAAACCTATCAGATTTGGCAAGAGTCTGTGGCACTTGAGCCACAGTTCTTTCTTTCCCCACTCCTAGATCAGCATGCTAGGAAAACAGGGTTACCTCTACTGCTGTCCCCAGTCAAAGACTGTGGTGTTTCCCTGGGAGGGACAGGATACCAGCTTTACTCATCCCTCTCCAGCTTTGTGTTTCAGAGACTAGATTCAAAACAAGTGCCACTGAGCGGTCAGTAGCCTCATTCCCCAGCCCTTGCTCCACTTATAGGATAAAACCTCTACACCAGGCCTGCAGCCATAGAATACTGAGACCCTTATCATCCTCAGAGCAGGTCGCTCATGAGGCAGAATTTCCATGCAGGTAAGGTCAAGTGGAGAAGACCAGAGGCTATATCCCCCAACCAGTGCCTTGCCTACAAACCAGGGGTATCATTCTGAGAGAAGAGGATCTTTGTCCCTGGCCCCAGTTCCAGGCCTGTTGCTCAGAGATTTTGCTCAGAAGGAGAGTCATGCTATAAAAACAGAGAGTTCCAACACTCTCCTCAAAGAAACTGACTTCTTTGGAAGAAAGTATGGAGTAAGTGTAAGCCTGAGAGAATGCTCAAAAACAATGGAGATTTTGACAGTAAATAATGAAGAGGAGGCTGGTAGCTTCTTGAGAGCAACAAGCTAAACCATAGGTCAGCTAAGTTACAGAGAATAACAGGAAAGAGGCAGCTAATAAGAACAAACTTTAAAGTATGGCCTCAAAAATTACTCCTGTGAGGCGCCTGAATTTAAATGAATTAGACAGTAGATTTATTCCTCTAAATATTCTTGAAAATAATAGAACAATCAGCTTACAATTTAGTGGAGTATGATAACTGATGTGATATTAATAGAGAAAGAAAATTTTAAAAAGATGAAAGAGACAGTCAAGAGATCCCTGTTAAAACTGCTGTCATACAGAGTGACTGTGCATGTGTCCAAGATGGTGTCCTGGAGAAGTGATATCAGAGTGGAAATACATTACAGTAAAATACTCCAGCCAGATCATTAAACAAATAAGCAATCAAATAGAAACAACAAAACCTGGTAAACTGGGATGGGGGTAGGGGTGTTAGTATCCAGAATTGTGAAAATATATTATCTTCATTTTAGATTTTCACTAAAAATTTTAAGACATGCAAAGAAACAGGAAAACATGAATACGCAGGAAAAAAATCAGACAACAGAAAGTGC
Organism: Delphinapterus leucas; assembly: GCF_059928025.1. Lineage (NCBI taxonomy): Eukaryota > Metazoa > Chordata > Mammalia > Artiodactyla > Monodontidae > Delphinapterus > Delphinapterus leucas. The sequence goes on from NC_143134.1 coordinate 30,428,466, forward strand.
CTCTGAGAGGGCCCACATGTCAAATTTAGCAGACAAATTATATAGATTTGCCTATTCTAGCTTTTTCATATAAATGGAATCATACAATATGTGGTCATTTGTAACTGGCTTCCTTCACTTAGCTTAATGTTTTCAAGGTTCATTTATGTTGTAACATGTATTCACACTTCATTACATATTGTCTTATGCAGTTGTTTCTTAAATAAGACAGTAGAGAAAAACAGAAGATGTATGCATCTATACTGCCTTTTATAATTACACAATTACCTTTTTTTTTTTTTTTTTTTTGCAGTATGTGGGCCTCTCACTGTTGTGGCCTCTCCCGTTGTGGAACACAGGCTCTGGACATGTAGGCTCAGTGGCCATGGCTCACGGCCCAGCCGCTCCACGGCATGTGGGATCTTCCTGGACCAGGGCATGAACCCATGTCCCCTGCATCGGCAGGCAGACTCTCAACCACTGCGCCATCAGGGAAGTCCCACAATTACCTTTAAAGACTAAAGAAAGCCATGCATAAAAAATTAAAGAGGAAACCTTCAAGATGGCGGAGGAGTAAGACGTGGAGATCACCTTCCTCCCCACAAATGCATTAAAAATACATATAATTGTGGAACAAATCCTACAGAACACCTACTGAACACTAGCAGAAGACCTGAGACTGCCCAAAAGGCAAGAAAATCCCCACATACCCGGGTAGGACAAAAGAAAAAACAGACACAAAAGAATAGGGATGGGACCTGCACTTCTGGGAGGGAGCTGTGAAGGAAGAAAAGTTTCCACAATCTAGGGACACCTTTCACTGGCAGGGATAGAGAGTGTGAAGGAGGAGAAGCTTCAGAGCCATGGAGGAGAGTGCAGCAACAGGGGTTCAGACGGCAAAGTAGAGAGATTCCCACACAGAGGATCGGTGCCGACCTGCACTCATCAACCTGAGATGCTTGTATGCTCACCTGTCAGGGTGGGTGGGGGCTGGGAGCTGAGGCTCAGGCCTCGGAGGGCCCCAGGGAGAGGACTGGGGTTGGCTGCATGAAGACACCCTGAAGGGAGCTAGTGCACCACAGTTAGCCAGCAGGAAGTCAGGGAAAAAGTCTGGACCTACCAAAGAGACAAGAGAACATCATTTTGGGATGTGCGAGGAGAGGGGATTCCTGCTCTGTGTGCCCAGAGAAGGCAGAGCACTGCCTAAGCAAGCTCCAGAGATGGGCATGAGCCATGGCTATCAGCTCAGACCCCAAAGACGGGCATGAAATGCTAATCGTGCCACTGCTACCACCAAGAATCCTGTGTGCAAGCACAGGTCACTATCCACATCCCCCTGGGAGCCTGTGCAGCCTGCTACTGCCAAGGTCCCAAGATCCAGGGACAACTTCCCTGGGAGAACACATGGTGCGACTCAAGCTGTTGCAATGTTACACTGGCCTCTGCTGCCACAGGCTTGCCCCACATTCCAATTATGTCTACAATACCCCTTCCTCTTCCTGGCATGAGTAAGCAAGACAGCCCTAGTCAGGCGCTGCTTTAACGCCCTCCTCTCTGGGCAAGGAGCTGACGCCTGAGGGTGGCTTATGCACAGAGGTGGGGCCAGAACCAAAGCTGAACCCCAGCAAATGTGCGAAAAAAAAGAGGAAGGGAAATTTCTCCATGCAGCCTCAGGAGCAGCAGATTAAATCCCCACAATCAACTTGATGAACCCTTCATCTGTGGAATACCTGAATACACAACAACTGCTCCCAAAATTGAGGCAGTAGATTTTGGAAGCAACTGTAGACTTGGGGTTTGCTTTCTGTGCCTGATTTATTTCTGGGTTTTATGTTTATCTTAGTTTAGTTTTTAGTGCTTGTTATCATTGGTGGATTTGTTTAGTGGTTTGATTGCTCTCTTCTTTTAAAAAAATTTTTTTTATGTTTTATCATTTTTAATTAAAATTATTTTTCCTTTTTTGTCTTTTTGTGAGTGTGTATTTGTATGTTTCTTTGGGTGATTTTGTCTTTTTAGATCTGCTTTCACCATTTGGTTTGAGTTCTATCAGTTTTTTTTTTTTTCCTTACTTTTCTTTCAAGCTGTGTGGCTGGAAGAGTCTTGGTGCTCTGGCCTGGTGTCAGGCCAGAGCCTCAAGGTGGGAGAGCCTAGTTCAGGACATTGGACCACCAGAGACCTCCTGGCCCCACGTAATATCAATCAGTGAGAGCTCTCCCATAGATCTCTGTCTGAACAATCAGACTAGCTCCAGCCAATGGCCAGCAAGCTCCAGTGCTGGATTCCCATGCCAAGCAACTAGAAAGAAAGGAAGACAACCTCACCCATTAGTAGAGAGGCTGCCTAAAGTCATGCTAAGTTCACAGATACCCAAAAATGCCCCACCGGATAGAGCCCTGCCTACGAGAAGGACAAGATCCAGCCCCACCCACCAGACACAGGCACCAGTCCCCTCCACCAGGAAGCCTACACAAACCACTGAACCAACCTCACCCACTGGAGGAAGACACTAATAACAATGGGGACTATGAACCTGCAGGCTACAAAGAGGAGACCCCAAAGACAGTAAGTTAAAAAAAATGAGAAGACAGAGAAATATGCAGCAGATGAAGGAGCAAGGCAAAAACCCACCAGACCAAACAAATGAAGAGGAAATAGACAGACTACCTGAAAAACAATTAAGAGTAATGATAGTAAAGATGAACCAAAATCTGGAAATAGAATGGAGAAAATACAAGAAACGTTTAACAAGGACCTAGAGGAACTAAAGAGCAAACAAACAATGATGAACAACACAATAAATGAAATTAAAAATTCTCTAGAAGGAATCCATAGCAGAATAACTGAGGCAGAAGAAAGGATAAGTTACCTGGAAGATAAAATAGTGGAAATAACTACTACAGAGCAGAAAAAAGAAAAAAGAATGAAAAGAATGAAGGACACTCTCATGGCCACTGGGACATTAAATGCACCAACATTCGCATTACAAGGGTCCCAGAAGAAGAATAGAAAAAGAAAGGGTCTGAGAAAATACTTGAAGAGATTTATAGATGAAAACTTCCCTAACATGGGAAAGGAAATAGTCAATCAAGTCCAGGAAGCACAGAGAGTCCCATACAGGATAAATTCAAGGAGAAACACACCAAGACACATATTAATCAAATTATCAAAAATTAAAACAAAGAAAAAATATTAAGAGCAGCAAGGGAAAAGCAACAAATAGCATACAAGGGAATCTTCATAAGATCAACAGCTGTTATTCCAGCAGAAACTCTGCAAGCCAGAAGGGAGGGGCAGGACATATTTAAAGTGATGAAGGAGAAAATTCTACAACCAAGATTACTCTACCCAGTAAGGATCTCATTCAGATTTGACAGAGAAATTAAAACCTTTACAGACAAGCAAAACTAAGAGAATTCAGCACCACCAAACCAGCTTTACAACAAATGCTAAAGGAACTTCTCTAGGCAGGAAATACAAGAGAAGGAAAAGACCTACAAAAACAAACTCAAAACAATTAACAAAATGGTAATAGGAACATACATATTGGTAATTACCTTAAATGTAAATGGACTAAATAATCCAACCAAAAGACATAGACTGGCTGAATGGATACAAAAACAAGACCCATATATATGCTGTCTACAAGTGACCCACTTCAGACCTAGGGACACATACAGGCTGAAAGTGAGGGGATGGAAAAAGATATTCCATGCAAATGGAAATCAAAACAAAGCTGGACTACCAATTCTCATACCAGACAAAACAGACTTTAAATAAAGAATATTACAAGAGACAAAGAAAGACACTACATAATGATCAAGGGATCAATCCAATAAGAATATATAACAATTGTAAATATTTATGCACCCAACATAGGAGCACCTCAATACCTAAGGCAAATGCTAACAGTCATAAAAGGGGAAATCAACAGCAACACAATAAGGGTAGGGGACTTTAACACCCCACTTTCACCAAGGTACAGATCATCCAAAGTGAAAATAAATAAAGAAACACAAGCTTTAAATGACACATTAAATACGATGGGTTTCATTGATATTTATAGGACATTCCACCCAAAAACTACAGAATACACTTTCTTCTCAAGTGCTCATGGAACATTCTCCAGAATAGATCAGATCTTGGGTCACAGATCAAACCTTGGTAAATTTAAGAAATTTGAAATGGTATCAAGTATCTTTTCCAACCACAACACTATGAGACTAGATATCAATTACAGGAAAAAAAACTGTAAAAAATACAAACCCATGGAGGCTAAACAATATGCTACTAAATAACCAAGAGATCACTGAAGAAATCAAAGAGGAAATCAAAAAATACCTAGAAACAAATGACAATGAAACTACGAGAACCTATGGGATGCAGAAAAAGTAGTTGTAAGAGGGAAGTTTATAGCAATACAATCCTACCTCAAGAAACAAGAAAAATCTCAAATATAAAACCTAACCTTACTCATAAAGCAATTAGAGAAAGAACAACAACAAAAAACAAAGTTAGCAGAAGGAAAGAAATCATAAAGGTCAGAGGTCCCAAAACCAGACAAAGATGTCACAAAAAAAGATAACTACAAGCCATTATCACTGATGAACATAGATGCAAAAATCCTTAACAAAAAACTAGCAAACAAAATCCAACAGCACATTAAAAGGATCATACACCATGATCAAGTGGGGTTTATCCCCGGAATGAAAGGATACTTCCATATACGCAAATCAATCAATGGCATACACCATATTAGCAAATTGAAGGAGAAATACTCTATGATAATCTGAATAGATACAGAAAAATCTTTCAACAAAAGTCAACACCCATTTATGATAAAAACCCTCCAGAAAGTAGGCATAGAGGGAACTTTCCTCAACATAATAAAGTCCATATATAGCAAATCCACAGCCAAAAAACCTTCTCAGTGGTGAAAAACTGAAACTATTTCCTCTAAGATCAGGAACAAGACAAGTTGCCCACTCTCACCACTCTTATTCAACATAGTTTTGGAAGTTTTAGCCACAGCAATCAGAGAAGAAAAAGAAATAAAAGGAATCCAAACCAGAAAAGAAGAAGTAAAACTGTCACTCTTTGCAGAGGACATGACACTATACATCGAGAATCCTAAAGATGCTACCAGAAAACTACTAGAGCTAATCAATGAATTTGGTAAAGTAGCAGGATACAAAATGAATGCATAGAAATCTCTTGCATTCCTATACACTAAGGATGAAAAATCTGAAAGAGAAATTAAGGAAACACTCCCATTTACCACTGCAACAAAAAGAGTAAAATACCTAGGAATAAACCTACCTAAGGAGACAAAAGACTTGTATGCAGAAAACTATAAGACACTGATGAAAGAAATTAAAGGTGTTACAAACAGATGTAGAGATATACCATGTTCTTGGATTGGAAGAATCAACATTTTGAAAATGACTCTACTACCCAAAGCAATATACAGATTCAAAGCAATCCCTATCAAACTACCAATGGCATTTTTCAGAGAACTAGAACAAAAAAATTCACAATTTGTATGGAAGCACAAAAGACCCCTCATAGCCAAAGCAATCTTGGGAGAGAAAAATGGAGCTGGAGGAATCAGGCTCCCTGACTTCAGATTATACTACAAAGCTACAGTAATCAAGACAGTATGCTACTGGCACAAAAACAGAAAGATAGATCAATGGAGCAGTATAGAAAGCCCAGAGATAAACCCACGCACATATGGTCACCTTATCTTTGATAAGAAAGGCAAGAATATACAGTGGAGAAAAGACAGCCTCTTCAATAAGTGGTTCTGGGAAAACTGAACAGCTACATGTAAAAGAATGAAATTAAAACAATTCCTAACATCATTCACAAAAATAAACTCAAAATGGATTAAAGGCCTAAATGTAAGACCAGACACTGTAATACTCTTAGAGGAAAACATAGGCAGAACACTCTATGACATAAATCACAGCAAGATCCTTTTTGACTCACCTCCTAGAGAAATGGACATAAAAATGAAAATAAACAAATGGGACCTTAAAAGTAAAAGGTCCCATTTTATTTTATAAAAAATAAATGGGAAACTTAAAAGCTTTTGCACAACAAAGGAAACCATAAATATGATGAAAAGACACCCCTCAGAATGGGAGGGAAAATTTGCAAAAGAAGCAACTGACAAAGGATTAATTTCCAAAATATACAAGCAGCTAATGCAGCTCATTATCAAAAAAAAAATCAATCAAAAAATGGGCAGAAAACTTAAATAGACATTTCTCCAAAGAAGACATACAGATTACTAACAACACATGAAAGGATGTTCGGCATCACTAATCATTAGAAAAATGCACATGAAAACCACAATGAGGTATCACCTCACACCAGTCAGAATGGCCATCATAAAAATTCTACAAACAATGGTGTGGAGAAAAGGTAACCCTCTTGCACTATTGGTGGGAAAGTAAATTGATATAGCTACTATGGAGAACAGTATGGAGGTTCCTTAACAAACTAAAAACAGAACTACCATATAAGCCAGCAACACCACTACTGGGTATATACCCTAAGAAAACCATAATTCAAAAAGAGGGCTTCCCTGCTGGTGCAGTGGTGACGAATCTGTCTGCCAATGCAGGGGACACGGGTTCGAGCCCTGGTCCAGGAAGATGCCACTTGCCACGGAGCAACTAAGCCCATGAGCCGCAACTACTGAGCCTGCACTCTAGAGCCCAAGAGCCACAACTGCTGAGCCCATGTGCCACAACTACTGAAGTCCGCTCACTGGGAGCTCATGATCAACAACAAGAGAAGCCACTGCAATGAGAAGCCTGCGCACCGCAACCAAGAGTAGCCCCTACTCACCACAACTAAAGCCTGCATGCAGCAATCAAGACCCAATGCAGCCAAAAATATAAATTAATTAATTAATTAATAAAAAAAGAGACATGTACCACAATTTTCATTGCAGCGCTATTTACAATAGCCAGGACATGGAGGCAACCTAAGTGCCCATCAACAGATGAATGGATAATGAAGATGTGGCATATATATTCAATGGAATATTACTCAGCCATAGAAAGAAATGAAATTGAGTTATGCAGTGAGGTGGATGGACTTAGACTTGTCATACAGAGTGAAGTAAGTCAGAAAGAGAAAAACAAATACCGTATGCTAACACATATATATGGAAACTTAAAAAATGAAAATGGTTCTGATGAACCTAGGGGCAGGACAGGAATAAAGACACAGACATACAGAATGGACTTGAGGTCATGGGGAAGGGGAAGTGGATGATTGGATGAAGTGAGAGAATAGCATTGACATAGATACACTACCAAATGTAAAATAGTTAGCTAGTGTGAAGCAGCTGCATAGCACAGGGAGATCAACTTGGCGCTTTGTGACACCTAGAGTGGTGGGATAGGGAGGGTGGGAGGGAGGCTCTATGAGGATATATGTATACATATAGCTGATTCACTTTGTTGAACAGCAGAAACTAACACAATGTTACAAAGCATTTATACTCCCTAAAGATGTTTAAAAAAAGAATTAAAGAAAGGTATGATAATTTTATCTCATCAAATAAAGAAAAAGGAGATCACAAAATCATATAGAGAGATAGAAACTAGAAAAAAATTAAATGTAAATTCTGGGACGAACATGAAAAATTCACTAGAGGGACTCAATAATAAATTTGAAATGGCAGAAGAATCAATGAACTTGAAGATATACTGATAGATATTAAGTAATCTGAAAAAGAGAGGGAACAAAAAAGGAGGAGAAATAAAGAGTCTCAGAGAAATATGGAACCCCATTAAGCACACCAATATGTATATATCAGAGGAGAGAAAGAAAGGAGAATAAAAAAATGTTCAAAGAAATAATGACTGAAAACTTTCAACATTTGATGAAAAGCAATGTTTGTGTAATTGCATTATTGGGCATATAGTATATAGAAATGTAATATATTTTAAAAATTACAGCACAAAAGAAATGAATGGAAGCAGCTCTATTGGAGTTAAGTAAATGAAGCCAGAGAGTAATTCAAATCCACAAGAACAAAATAAGAGACCCAGAAATGGCAAATAAGGTTAATATAGCAAACTCTTTAAATACATTCTTGCCATCTTTTCTTCTCAGAGCTTCTTTAGAAGGCATATATACTGTATTAATTATAACAGTGTATATAGGTGTAGTGTGTATAACAATGATAGCACAAAATGAGAAAAGAAGGAAGAAAGGTACACAAGAATAAGGTTTCTATATTTCACTAGAATTAAGTTAATATAAATCTGAAGTAGGTTATGATAAGATGTATATTGTAATCCCCAGAAGAGCCATTAATAATATAAATTAAAACCATATATTGAGGGAATTCCCTGCTGGTCCAGTGGTTAAGACTCCACACTTGCACTGCAGGGGGCACGGGTTCAGTCCCTGGTCAGGGAACTGAGATCCCCCATGCCATGCAGTGCGGCCAAAAATAAATAAATAAAAATACTTTAAAAATATATATATATATATATGTGTGTAGTGAAAAAATCATTAAAGTAATTAAAATCTTACTCTAAAAATTTTAACTTAATGGAAAGAAAGCAATTAACGTGGATTAGACTTTTTCCTAATGAAAACATGAAACACATAGAAGTCATAATGTAAACAAACAGACATAAATTCAATCATATCAATATATAATCTTTTCAAGTATACAAGGAACATTATCTAGGATAGATCATATGCAAGGCCATAAATACACGTCTCAATAAGTGTAAAAGTATTAATCATACAAAGAAAGTCCTATGCCCAAAATGAGATGAAATTAGAATGCAATAACAGGGAAGAATTTAAGAAATTCACAATCATGAAAATTAAGCAACACATTCTAAATAAACAATGGTCAAAGAAGAAATCACAAGAAAAATTTTAAAAACACTTTGAAATAAATGAAAGTGAAGGAAAAACATGTCCAAAGTTATAGGATGCATCTAAAGTAGTGCTTATAGGGAAATTTATTGCTGTAAAAGCCCACATGAAAATAAGAAGATCTCAAATCAATAACTTAACAACCACCATAATACACTGAAAAAAGAAGAGCAAAATAAACCTAAAACAGGCAAAAAGAAGGAAATACAGGTATAAGTGGGAATTAATGAAACAGAGAAAAGGAAAACAATAGTGAAAATTTTAAAAACCAAAAGTTAGTTCTTCAAAAAGATCAATAGAATTGACAGACCTTTAACAAGGCTGACCAAGAAAGAAATAGGAAACATGCAAATTACTAAAATAAGGAATGAAAGAGGGGTGACACTACTGATCTTATAGAAATAAAATGTATTATAAGGAAATGTGATAGGCAACTGTATTCCCACAAATTAGACAACTTAGACTAAAATAAGTGGGCAAATTCCAAGAATGACACGAATTATAGAAACTGACTCAAGAAGAAATATACAATCTGAAGAGACCTATAAGAAGTAAAGATTTGGGTTAATAATCTAAAAACTTCTCACAAAGAAAAGCCCAGGCCCAGATAGCTTCACTGGTGAGTTCTACCAAGAATTTAAAGAAGAATATCAACTTTTCACAAATTCTTTTGGAAAACAGAGGTGGAGGGAGCCAATTCTATGAAGCCATATTACCCTGATACAAAAACCTGACAAAGACATCATCAGAAAAGAAAACTACAGGCTAGTATTCCTCATGAATATACATGCAAAAACCTTCAACAAAATATTAGCAAATTAAATCCAGCAATATATAAAAGGCTTATGCACTACAGCCAACTGGAATTTATCCCAGGAATGTAAAGTTAGTTTAACATTAAAAAATCAGCTAATGTAACATACCATATTAATACAATAAGCAAACAAATAAACCCCCCACAGGATCATCTCAATAGATGCAGAAAATAATATGACAAATCCAATACTCAACATGATGAAAACTCTCAACAAATTAGGAATAAAAGGTAACTTCCTCAATCTGTTAAAAGGTATCATTGAAAATCACACAGCTAACATCATACTTAATGGTGAAAGACTGAATACTTTCCCCGTAATATCAGGAACAAGACAAGGATTTCTGTTCCCACCCATTCTATTTAACATTTTCCTGGAGTTTCTAGCCAGGACATTTAGGCAAGAAAAATCCAGATTGGAAACTATATTTGCAGATGACATGATCTTGTATGTAGAAAACCCTAAGAAATCCACTAAACAACATTAGAGCCAATAAATGAGTTCATCAAGGTGTCAGGATACAAGATCAATATTCAAATATTAATTATATTTTTACACATTTTCAATAAATAATCAGAATGTGAATAAAATATTGCTACCTGCTGCAACATAGATGAACCTTGAAAACATTATTTTAAGTGAAAGAAGTCAGTCACAGAAGGCTGTGTAGTGTATGATTCCACTTACATAAAATATCCAGAATAGGCATTTCTATAGAGACAGAAAGCCTAGGACTGGAAAGTTGAGGAAAAATGAGTAGTGACTGGTAATGTATATGGAGTTTCTTTTTTTTGGAGACAGAAAGTAGGGGGGAGTGGGGAGTTTTTTACTTAATGGATACAAGAGTTTCAGGATGGGATGATGAAAAAGCTCTGGAGATGGATGTTTTCACAACAATGTGAATGCCAACAACTTAATGCCAATGAACTGTTCACTGAAAATGATTAAAATGTTGATTAGAGCCTTTAGTTGATGATATAAAGTTCTTCTATATATGTGCCAACTATTTTCCTGGTTGTCCTACCGATTTTGAGAGAGAAGTGTTGAAGTCTCCAATTATAAGTGTGGATTTGTCTGTTCCTCCTTTATTTCTACCAGTTTTTCTTCACAGATTTTGAAACTCTCTTATTTGATGCATACATATTTAGGATTGCTATGTCTTTTTCGTAAGTTGACCCTTTTAACATTATGTAATGTTTGTCTCTGGTAATTTTCTTTGTGCTGAGCTTTCCTTCATCTGATGTTATTACAGCCATTTTTCCCTTCTTTTGATATGTTTCCATGCAGTATGGCATATATTTTCCATCATTTTACTTTCAACCTACCCATATCAATATATTTGAAGTGATTTTCTTATAGACAGAATATTTTGGGTGTCATGAATTTTATATACTCTACCAATCTCCACCTTTAATTTGTGTATTTAGAGCACTTGCATTTAATGTAATTATCAATATGTTTGGGCTTAAGTTAGCTATTATTTTTTGTATTGTTTGCTCTCTCATTTTCATTTCTTTCTTTTCATTTTTCTGCCTTCCTGTGGGTTACTTGAATATTTTTAGACTTTCATTTTGATATAACTACCATGTTTCTTTTGAGTGTATCTCTTTGTATAGCTTTTTGTGTGGTAGTTTTAGGTATTTCATTATACATACACATGTTTTCATAGTCTGATGTCTTCAAAATTTTACTAGTTCAAGTGAAGGATAAAAACTTTCTTTTATTTTACACATTTCTAGTATTTCCCTATTTAGAACACACTTGTCCTAAAAATTTCCTCCACGTGTATTGAGAACAATATCAGAGTGTTGTAGTTTTTACTCCAACCATCAAACATAATTTAGAAAACTTAAGAGGAGGAGGAAAGTTTGTGGTATTTACCCATATTTCTTACTTTTTTCATTGATCTTTCTTTCTAATGCTTCAAGATTCCTTATTTTATTATTTCCTTTCTGTTGAAAGAACCTTCTTTAGCCATTCTTTTAGGTTTTGTTGGCTGGCAACACAGTGGTTTACTTTTTCTTCATCTGAGAATGTCTTGATTTCCCCTCCATTCTTAAAAAAAATATTTTTCTAGATATAAAATTCTGGGTTGGCAGCATTCCACCTCTCACCCCCCACTGCCGCCTGGACTTGAAAATGTTGAGCTATTTCTCTGTGGTCTCCATGGTTTCTGATGAGAAATTATCTGTCATTCAAATGGTTTTTCCCCTATAGGCAATATGTCATTCTCTTTCACTGGTTTCAACTTTTTTTTCTTTGCTTTAGTTTTCAGAGGTTAGACTAGAATTTATCTTTATATTAGTTTCTTTGGATTTATTATGTTGGAATTTGCTCAGCCTCTTCTCCTTCCCCTCCTCCCCTTCCCCCTCCTCCCCTTCTTCCCTCCCCTTCCCCCTCCTCTCCTCTCCCTCCTCCTCCTCCTTTTCCTTCTTCTTCTTCTTCTTCTTTCTTGTTCTTCTTGTTCTTGTTCTTGTTCTTGTTCTTCTTCTTGTTCTTGTTCTTCTTCTTCTTCTTCTTCTTCTTCTTCTTCTTCTTCTTCTTCCTCTTCTTCTTCTTCTACTTCTTCTGTGAATATCAAGTGTCCACTTGAGAGGAGATCTACCCTCTTAACAAATTAACATACGCTAATGTTAACTTTAAGCAATATTCTATGTGGCAGCTCTCTAAACTTATCATATCGACTAATAGAAACTTTATATCCATTGAATAACAATTCCCAATATTTCCCTACCCCCAATTCCTGACCACCACTATTCTACTCTCTGCTTCTGTGTGTTTAACTATTTTATACACCTCATATAAGTGGTATCATGCAGTATTTGTCATTCTGTGATTGACTTATTTAACTTATATTGTTCTCAAAGTTCATCAATGTTGTTGCATATGGCAGGATTTCCTCCTTTTTAAAGGTTGAATAATATTTCACTATATATATATATATATATATATATATATATATATACCACATTTTCTATATCAACTCATCCATTAATGGAAATTTAGGTTGTTTCCACATTTTGCCTATTGTGAGTAATGCTACAATAAATATGGGAGTTCAAATACCTCTTTGAGATCCTGATATAAGTTCTTTTGGATAAAAACCCAGAAGTAGGAGTGCTGGTTTATATGGTATTTCTATTTTTAATTTTTTGAGAAACCTCCATGCTGTTTTCCATAGTGGCTGTACATACCATTTCCCACTAACCATGTACAAGAGTTTCAATTTCTTCACATCCTTGCCAACACAATAAAAATAATAGCCATACTAACATCTTAATAGTGTGAGGTAATATCTAATTGTGATTTTAATTTCCATTTCCCTGATGATTAGTGATGTTGAGCAATCATTTTGTATACCTGTTAGCTATTATATGTCTCCTTGAAGAAACTGATATTCAAGTCCTTTGTTCCTTTTTGAATTTAGTTGTTTGGGAATTTTTTTCTGTTGAGCTGAAGGAGCTCCTTATACATTTTGAATATTAACTCCTTATCAGATCTGTGGTTTGCAAATAATTTCTCCCATTGTGTAGGTTGCTTACACTCTGTTTCCTCTCCACTCCCTTAAATATTTCCTTTGCTGTACAGAAGCTTTTAGTTTTCAGTCCCACTTGCTCATTTTTTCTTCAGTTGCTTGTGTTTTTGGTGTCATATGCATGAACTCATTGTCAAGACCAATGTCATCAAGTTTTCACTTATGTTTTCCCTAAGAGTTTTATAGTTTCAGTCTTACATTTTAGTGTTTAATCCATTTTGAGTTTATTTTTGTGTATGGTGGAAAGTAAGAGTATAATTTCATTATTTTGCAAGTTGATATCAAGTTTCCCCACCATCATTTGTTGAAAAGACTACCTTGTCCCCATTCTGTATTTTTGGCACCCTTGTCAAAGATCAGTTGACCATATATACATGGGGGAGGGGTTATTTCTGGGCTTTCTATCCTTTTCTATTGGTCTATATGTCTATCTTTATGTCAATACCACACTTTTAAATTGCCATAGACTTGTAAGACATTGAAATCAGGAAGTGTATTACCTCCAGCTTTGCTTTTCTTTCACAACATTTGAAGTCCTTTTTGGTTCAATATGAATTTTAGGATGTTCTTTCCTGTTTTTGCAAAAATACAGTTGTGATTTTGATAGGCATTACATTGACTCTAAGTTATTTTGGGTAGTATGTACATTTTAACAATATTAATTCTTCCATTCAATGAATACAGGATATCTTTCCATTTGTATGTGTCTTCACTGACTTCATTCATTAGTGATGTAGATGTCAGTATACAAGTCTTTCACAGCTTTCACTTACTCCTAGATATTTTATTCTTTTTGATGCTATCATAGATGGGGTTGTTTCTTTAATTTCCTTTTCTGGTGCTCACTTTGGCTGCACATATACTAAAATTGGAACAATACAGAGAGGATTAGCATGACCCCTGAGCAAGGATGACATGCAAATTCATGAAGCTTTCCATATTTTTTTTGCAGTGACATGGATGAACCTAGAGATTGTCATACTGAGTGAAGTAGGTCAGACAGAGAAGAACAAATGTCATGTGATATCACTTATATGTGGAATCTAAAAAAAATGGTACAGATGAACTTATTTATAAAACAGAAATAGAGTTACAGATGTAGAAAACAATCTTATGGTTATTGGGGGGAGAGGGGAAGAAGGAATAAATTGGGAGATTGGAATTGACATATACACACTACTACATATAAAATAGATAGCTAATAAGTACCTACTGTATAGCACAGGGAAATTTACTCAATATGCTGTAATGACCTATATGGGAAAAGAATCTAAAAAGGAGTGAATATATGTATATGTATAACTGATTCACTTTGCTGTACAGCAAAAAGCAACAAAACATTGTAAATCGACTCTACTCCAATAATTTTTTTTTAAATTTCTTTTTCTGATAGTTTATTTTTAATGTACAGAACTGCAACTGTTTTTTGCATGTTAATTTTGTATCCTGTGACTTTACTGAATTCAGTTATTAGTTTTAACAGATTTTTTGTGCAGTCTTTAAAGTTTTCTACACATAAGATCCTATCATCTGCAAACAGAGATAATTCTACTTCTTACTTTCTGACTTGGATGTCTTTCATTTCTTTCCTTGACTAATTTCTCTGGCTAGGACCATGATTAGTTTTTAGAATCCAACCTCATTTACAAAGTCAACTCTGCAGATCAAAGTTGTTACTGTGGAGGTCTTTCTGAGAATGTACATTAAGTAAACAAATAGTTAATCAATTACAAAGATATTAAATTTGTTTAGTAACATGCATAGTTGTGAATGAGTGTTGATAGGAAAAACGAGTTCATAAATGTAAGTGGTGAAAATACCAGCTATACCAACATAGAGGTACTGTGTTGAAAGTATGATGTGTTTCAAAGTGACTATAAGACTTTCAAACTAATTTCATATAGACATAATTTTTTAAATTTTATGTTGTCTAATGCATAAAACCATTACTAATATTTTACATTTTATAAACTTTGATTCCATATACCCTTGAGAATTTGTCTTATTTTAATTAAAAAATTTTCTACTTCTGGAAAATTGGGGCTCATATTGCTTCCCACCCCTTTCTACTCTAATATTAGGCTCATAATTATATACATGGTTATGCTTCTGGCCATGGTTCTTAAATTCAAAGTATCATCTGGAAACCAATGTCTTAGTTTTTACTTATTACACTGAGGAAACTTGGGAAAGTCTTAGGGGGAAGTCCTAAAATTCTGCAAACCCCTGTCTCAAATCTATCTTAATAAATATTGCCAAATACTGGGTTGGTCTGTTAGACTCAGTTACTACAGTTGTCCCTTGGTATCCATGAGGGATTGCTTCTAGAACCCCCCACAGATACCAAAATCCGAGGATGCTCAAGTCCCTTATATAAAATGACATACAATTTGCATATAACCTACATATATCCTTCTATATACTTTGAATTATCTCTAGATTATTTATAGTACCTAAAACAACGTAAATGCCATGTAACTGGTAAATACAATGTAAATAATTGTCAGCATGCAGCAAATTCAAGTTTTGCTTTCAGGAACTTTCTGGAACTTCTTTTTGGTGAATATTTTTCATCTGTGACTGATTATATCTATGGGTTAGGAACTCACAGATATGTAAGGGCAACTGCTTTCTTTTCTGGACACTCCCCATAGTTCACATTGGAAATGTCAGATATTAATTTATCTGAAAATAACAGATATTAACTTTCCTAGCTTTCTTTACAGCTAAAGATGTCCATGTGACACAGTTCTGGAAAGTGGAATCCAAGGAGAAATCTATTGGAGGAGTTCTAGAAATTTTTTTCCCCCCTGATGAAACAGGAGAGGAATGCAAGAAGAGCTCCTTTTCCAAATCTTATTTTTTCAACCTTTGGAGATGTTTGTGTGAGATTGTGATAATTAGAGCTGTGACAGTCATCTTGTGGTGATCAAGTGACAAGACTGAAGAATGGAGGATGTAAAATAATGTAAAATGCCAAGAAAAGAAAACACGGGAGGAACAAAAGAGGTGCAAAAACAGACAAAAAAATTAGCAAAATGGAAATAGTAAGTCCTTATTTACCAATAATTATTTTAAATATAAATGGATTAAATTTCCCAATCAAATGACAGAGTGGCTAAATGGATTTCAAAAAAACAAGATCTAACCAATATGTTATCTATCAGAGATACATTTTAGAGTTAAGGACACACAAGGCTGAAAGTAAATGAGTGGAAAAAGATGCTTTATGCCAATGGTAACACAAAGAAATTATGGATAGCTATACCTACATCTGATAAAATAGACTTTAAGTTAAAAACTGTCACAAGAGACAAAAATGTCATTACATAATGATAAAGGGTCACTTCATTAGGAAGATATAACAATTATAAATATATATACACCCAGTATCAGAGTACTTAAATATATAAAGCAAATATTAAGAGATCTGAAGTGAGGAATAGATAGCAATACAATAATAGTAAGGGATTTCAATATCCCACTTGAAATAATGGATATTGTAATATCTCCTCTTTCATTTCTAATTATATTTATTTGAGTGTTTTCTCTTTTTTTCTTATTTCAGCCAAGGGTTTGTTGATTTTGTTTGTCTTTTCAAAAATTATCTTAGTTTTGTTAATATCTGATATTCAAAAAGTGTGCTAAGAACACAAAATGGGGAACGAATAGTCTCTTCAATAAATGGTGTTGGGAAAACTGGGTATTCACATGCAGAAGAATGAAATTGGACCCTTATTTCATACCATACACAAAAATCAACTCATAATTGATTAAAGACAAACATAAAACTTGAAACCATAGCACTACTAGAAGAGAACACAGGGAAAAATCTTGATATTAGCCTGAGCAATGATTTTTTTGGATATGACATCAAAAGCACAGGAAAAAAAAGTAAAAATAGACAAGTGAGATTACATCAAACTAAAAAGCTTTTGCACAGAAAAGGAAACAATGGAGTGAAAAGGCAACCTATGGAATGGGAGAAAATATTTGAAAGCTATATATATGATAAGGGGTTAATATCCAAAACATATAAGGAACTCCTTCAATTCAAAAGTAAAAAAAAAAAAAAAATCCCAAGTAACCCAATTTTAAAAAAGAGCAATGGACTAGAATATCAACCAGTTTCTTCAGGAAGACATGCAAATGGCCAAGATGTATATAAAATGATGTTCAACATCACTAATCGTCAAAGAAATACAAATCAAAACCACAATATGATATCATCTTACACCTGCTAGAAATGTCATTATCAAAAGATGAAAGATTAACAAGCATTGGTGAGAATGTGGGAGAAAGGGAACCTTTATACACTATTGGTGGGAATGGAAATTGGTTCAGCCATTATGGAAAGCAGTATGGGGTTCCTCAAAAAATTAAAAATAGGATTGCATATGATCCAGAAATCCCACTTCTGGGTATATAGCCAAAGGAATGGAAATTAGAATCACCTGATACAAGAGATATCTGCCCTACATGTTTACTGCAACATTATTCACAATAGCCAAGATATGGAGACAAACTAAATGTTGACCAATGGATGAATGGATAAAGAATGTGTGTGTGTGTGTGTGTGTGTGTGTATATATATATATATATATATATATGAATTATTAAGCCTAAAAGGGAGGAAATCATGTCAATTGTCCCAACAAGAATAGAGCTAGAAGACATTATGCTAAGTGAACTAGCAAGCCACAGAAAGAAATATACTGCATGATGCCACTTATACATGGAATCTATAGTCAAATAAAACAGTCAAACTCATAAAATCAGAGGGTAGAATAGTGGTTTCCAGGGTCTTGGGGGGAAAGGGAAGTGGGGTAATGTTGGTCAAAGATTACAAATTTTCAGTTATGCAAGATGAATAAGTTCTGGAGGTCTAATGTACAGTATGGTGACAATAGTTAACACTACTGTATTGTATACTTGAAATTTGGTAAGAGGGTAGATTTAAGTATTCTCATCAGGAAAAGGTAACTATGTGATGTGATGGATAAGTTAATAAACTTCATTGTGGTAACAACATATATGTATATAAAAACATCAATTGTACACCTTAATTATATACATTTTAATCTGTCATTTATACCACTATAAAGTTGAAGAAAATTTTTGAAGATTGAATTCATACCAACTATTTTTTTGATCTCAACAGAATGAAAGTAGAAATCAGTAACATAAGGAAAATGGGAAAATTCACAGATATGTGGAAACTAAACAACACACTCAAAGAACGAATAAATTAAGAAATCACATTGTGGTCAAAAATGTACTTGATATGATCTTAAATATGTTAAGGCTTGTTTTGTGGCCTACCATGTGATCTCTACTGGAGAATGTTATAAATGTGCTTTAGAATAATGTGTATTCTTCTGCTGTTGGGTGGAAAGTTCTGTAAATGTCTGTTAGGTTCATTTGGTCTATAGGATTCAAGTTCACTGATTCCTTATTGATCTTCTGTCTGAATAATTTATCTATTATTGTAAGTGGGGTATTGAAGTCTCTGTCTTTAGATATATCAATATTTGCTTTATATTATTAAGTCTTCTGATGTTGAGTGTGTATATTTATAAATGTTATATCGCCCTCTTGAATTTGCTCCTTTGGTATTATGTAATGACCTTCTTTGTGTCTTATGACACTTTTAGACTTAAAGTTTATTTTATCTATTATTAGTATAGTTACTCCTCCTTCCTTTGTGTTACTATTTGAATGAAATACTTGTTTCCATCTATTCATTTTCAGCTTATGTGTGTCTTTAAAGGTAAGATGAGTCTCTTGTAGACAAATATGGTTGGATCCTGTGTATTTTTTTTTAGATCCATTTGGCTACTCTGTGCTTTTTGATTGGTGAGTTTAATCAGTTTACATTTAAAGTAATTATTAATAGGTAAGAACTTACTATCGCATTTTGTTAATGTTTTCTGTCATTTTTCTGTCTATTTTTTTGTTCATTTTTGTCTACCCCCCACCGGAAATCTCATAATACATATTTTGGCCTGCTTGATATTGTCCTATAAGTGCCGTCATCAGTCTTCTTCATTCTTTATTTATTTATTTACTTATTTATTTGTTCTTGAGACTTGATAATTTTAATTGTCTATCTTCAAGTTCACTAAACCTTTCTCCTGTCTGTTCAAATCTGATTTTGAACCCCTCTAGTTAATCTTTTTATTTTAGTTACTGTACTTTTTAGCTCCATAATTTCTGTTCAGTTCCTTTTTATAATTTCCATCTTTTGTTGATTTTCTCATTTTGTTTATACATCATTTTCCTGATTTCCTTCCATTCTTTTTTTTTTTTTTTTTTTTTTTTTTTTTGCAGTACGTGGGCCTCTCACTGTTGTGGCCTCTGTTGCAGAGCACAGGCTCTGGACATGCAGGCTCAGCGGCCATGGCTCACAGGCCCAGCTGCTCCGTGTCATGTGGGATCTTCCCAGACCGGGGCAAAAACCCATGTCCCCTGCATCGGCAGGCAGACTCTCAACCACTGCGCCACCAGGGAAGCCCCCTTTCAGTCTTTTTAAAATTATTTTTTAACCATATTTAGATCTCACCAAGTAGATGGCAGTGTCTTAACTGTCAGGCCTGAAGGCCTCTTCCATGCATCAAGGGAAAACTAACCTTTTCTCCTTTCAGATAACAGCTGATTTCCTTCAGTTCTTTGTGTTTTTCCTTAGCACTTTGAGCATATTTAAAACATTTGTTTTAAAGTCTTTGTGTAGTAAGTTTGATGTTTTGGGCTTACTCAGGAATAATTTCTTTCAACCTAATTTGTTCATTAGAATGAGCAGTGCTTTCCTGTTTCTTATTATACCTTGTAATTTCTTTTTTCAAAGCTTGCCATGTGACTGTTATAATGCAGTAACTTTGGAAATCACATTACCTTCTTTCTCCAAGGTTTGATATTTATATTGTTGAAGGTTATGTTAGTCTGTTTTGAGAATTTTTCAAACTATTATGCAAAGACTATTCCTTGATGTGTGTGATCACTGAACTCTCTGTTCCTTTAACTCATGCTCAGCTAATGTTTGACAGAGATTTCCTTTAATGACAGGAATTGAAACTAAGAAACAACAACAAGAAAAAACAGAGAGAGAGAGAGAGAAAGACACACACACAGAGGGAGAGAGAGAGAGAACAACAGCCACCTCTTCCAGTCTTTGCATGCCTATACCGCTTAGCTTAAGGATCAATCCAGGTGAAAGCTTAAGGTTTTCTCAGGACTTTTCTGAGAAAAGTCCTGTGCATGTGAATGGCTTTCTAAATTCTGCCATACATATGACTGCTTTTGAATACTTTAATTTCCCAAAAAGCCTCACTCCAGCTCCTTCTCTATGCCTTAGGTAGTATATTGTATGTCCATCTTGTAGTTTTATGAGCACTTTTCCTGCCTGGATTCTGAGTTATGCAAAACAAATGAGCACCTGACAGCAGTCCTTCAAGTATCCCCAGACTGGTTAGAAGAGGTATACACAGTAGATGGCAAATAACATCTGCTCTACTCCCTCCAGATCTGATGGAAGAAGGGGACTGGAAACTGAGCTTCCACCTTCTCAAAACCAAGGCCACTGCCATGCTGAGAAGGGGGTGGGGCAGGTGTGAATAAGTGTGTTATTTTTCTTGATTGGGTGTTTTCATAGTGTGTAAAGCTTTGACTATTTTCCGGAGCTTGTATCAAGTTGTTTCAGACAGTCTCTAGTTGTGTTTTTAATATTTCTTGGAAGAATGAGAGCTTGGAGCTTCCTAGCCCACCATTCTGCAGATGCTATCCCCTCTTTATTTTTTGATAAACAAGAATTTACTCTTTTTTTTCCTCTTCTTGGGATGCTCTTCCCCAGATAATTTCCAGGTTGGATCCCTCTCCTCCTTCGTGGTTTTGGTCAAGTGTCACTTGCTCCATGACACCTTTTGTCTCCACTTTGTCCTAACATTCACTATCCCCCTTTCCTTTTTTAAATTTTTCATTTTGAGGCAATTGTAAACTCACAATAAGTTGTAAGAAATAATATGGGGAAATTCCATATACTATTTACCCAGTTTCCCCCAATGGTAAAAATTTGCACAACTGCAGTACAATGTCACAACCAGAATATTGACATTAACACAGACAAGGTACAGAATTATTTCCATCACCCCAAGAGTCCCCCGTGTCACATTTTTATAGCCACACTCATCTCCCCATCTCATTTCACCCCATCTCATTTCACCCCATCTCTGACCCCTAAAAACCACTAATCTGTTCTCCATTTCTATAATTTTGTCATTTCAAGAATGTTATATAAATGGAATCATATAGCAGGCTATCTTTTTGAATTGGCTATTTATTTCAACATAATTCCTTGGACATTTATCCTAATTGTATCAATAGTTTGTTCCTTTTACTGCTGACTTAGAGCCCAACGTATGGGTGTCCTAGAGTTTATTTAACTCATTGACAGACATCTAGGTTGTTTTTAGTTTTTTACCATTAACAATAAAGCTGCACTGACCATTTGTGTGAGGTTTCTGTGTGAACGTAAGTTTTCATTTCTCTGGGACAAATGCCCAAGGATATAATTGCTTAGTTAAATGGTAAATGCATGTTCCAGACGAACAGGTTTTTCTTGGAGCTTTTTTGTCTGTGTCTGTTGGCAGTCCCAGATTGGAGGCCTCTATAGTTCTCTGTGTGGGATATAAAGTCTGCAATAAGAAAACCCAGGGAGCTTGCTGCCATGGCACACCTCAAGCCCTGTGGTCCCTAGGCAGTTTATTTTCTTTTTCTGCCTTTCAGAATCTCCCAATGCTTGTTATTGTGTTTTGTCCAGGGTTTTTAATTTTAAGAGGGAAGATGGATGTGGCTATTCCATCTTACTGAATGGGAAGTCCTTCTTTACTTTCTCCAAAAATCTTATCACCACCTAACATAGTGTACAGGTTACTTATTTATTTACATATTTGCTTATCCTGCATGGGAATAGAATCTCAATAAATCAGAAAATTGTTGTTGTTCTCTGCCATCTCTCTGGAGCATAGAACAGAGCCTGGTTTAATAAAAATTTGTTGAATAAAGAAATGAGTAGGTGGTTGCCAGAAGGAAGGGGGTTTGGGGAATGGAAGGAAAGGGTGAAGGGGGTCAAGAGGTACAAACTCCCAGTTATAAAATAAATAAGTCAGGGTGATGTAATTTACAGCATGTTGACTATAATCAATAATATTGCAGAGCATACTTGAAAGTTGCCAAGAGAGTGAATCCTAAAAGTTAACTTTGTATGTTGGTGAATGGTAACTAGACTTATCGTGGTAATCATTTCTCAATGCATACACGTATCATTAGGTCATACACCTAAAACCAATAGAATGTTATATATCAATTATACCTCTATTTAAAAAAATGAAAGAGAGAAAAACAAAACAAAACAGAAAAGAAATTAGTAAATGACTGCTTTACACTATTTCCTTGGTGTAGATTTCTAGTAAACTATAAATTTACTAGATCACAGTGTAATAACATTTTTGTGAATATTGAAAAATGTTACGATTTTTTTCTCCAAAAGATTAGATCACTTTGCACTGACACAATTAAAAAAGTCTCTGTACAATTTTCACCTTTTAGTATTTCATGTCTGCAAAGGGGGAACATCATCTTACAGTGGGTAAGGAGAAAAATCACCTGTGTATTTTCCTTCCCTCAGACCCCATCCTTAGGCCCAGGCACATCACCTGCATTCTCCTGCCCAAGTCAGTCACTTCCTCTTGCTGAGTTCTTGCAGCAGCCTCTCCCCACCAGCCTCCTGGAGTCCCAGTCTCACCCTCCTGCTGTATCCAGGCCTCAGAGGGAAAGGGGGCTCTGCACAAGAGTGAGCTATTGAAAAAGACTCTCCTTGACTAAATTTCAGCCAGGCTCCTCTGAACACCCTTCCCAAGTAGAATTCAGCTTTGAACTTCTGTGTCTGCCTTTGCATTGCCCAATTTTAGCAAAACTCCTGCTAAGTCAATTTAGACAGAACCTCCCACCCTCAATATCTGATCACCCTCAATATCTGATCAAAGTCCCTCATCCTTCTCCATCCTCCAGGTGATATCTGATCACCCTGGCATGCCATCAGCATTCCTGTCAATTTGGTTTAGCCAGAATCTTCCCGTATCTGTGATTCTTCCTCTTAGTAATTTTCCATCCACTGTCCACCACCCTGCTCTGTGGCTATAAGTCCCTATTTGTCCATTATGTACCTGGAATTGAGCCAAGTTCTAAACTGAGACCTCTTTTCTTTTATTGCAGTAATTTCTGAATAAAATCTGCTTTCACTTCTTTCACATCTGTCTGGCTCTGGTTTTCTTTAACACTATGTTCCCAGGACTCCACACTGGAACTCTAGATGTTCTTCCTTGGAAGCACCGGTCCCTTGGCAGTGGACTCATTAGTCCTATGGTCAGTGCATTGTGGATTAAATTGGCGTTTATGGGTTGGCCTGGGGCCTTACTACCTTTTATCATGTCAATAGAAAAATGAGTTTTAGTTCCAAAAGACAAAATTACAAATGAGATTTCAGAAAGTGCAGTTTTGCCTCCACTTCTGGCCTGGTTATCCTGCATTTTCTCAATCCAACCTTCCAGGAACTGGACCCTGCCTGCACTGGCTCGTAACTGTTTAGCTAGGTGTTCAAATTGAACATCCGCATGTTACCTTTGACACCTCATCCCTTCCTTAAGATCCATCACTGAGTCCTGTTGAGGAGACTCTTAAAACCTAACCCAACTCTCTCTATCTGGGTATCTTCGTTTCAACCATCCTGGACAAGTCCCTGAACTACTGAGTCACCTTGTAGTGACCTTTGGTGTCTCACAGTTCATTGTCTATGTATCAGGCAGGATGATCATTTGGAAACATAACTCACTGGCTATGGCTCCCCCACTCAATGCCTGCACCAGCTCTGGTCAGATGTAGAATAAGGTACAATCTCCTTACCCACTTTCATACCAGCAGAAGCTAGCCCTTGACCTCTTCCTTAAACTTCTCTCTTCCCTGCTCCCCTTGTTCTCATCAAGTTGTGACCTCACAGGTGGATTTGTTTGGAGACGCTGAGCTCTTATCACCAGCACTTATTGCTGGCCCTTCCTTCCACCTCTGAACCTTTACTCTTGTGCATATGACTGTCTCCTGCTCAGCATTTGGGGCTCAGTGTAGATGTCACCTCCGCTTCCTGATCTTCCAGGACAAAGCAACCACTCAAGCTTACTCTATCCAACTGTAATTTGATCCCTGGATTGCACGTGTCAACGTGTGATATTGTGCTCACACAGGTACGGGTAATTGGTGTTTTATCGTCTGCTCCCACTAAGTGTAAGCTCCCGATACAAGTGTTTGTCTTGATAGTCTACACCATTGTATCTCCAGTGTCCAGACAGGGTCTGACATGTAGTAAGTGCCCAGTATTTATTTGTTGTATGATGCTAAATGAAATTCACACATTTCTCGCAGATTACAAAAACATGGTATTGAGCTGGGGTCCCCTTGGCTTGAGGTCTGCTTGGAAGAAGACAATCTAAGCACACATTGCTCTAGTCCTTCTTTTTCCTAGGCATCTGTGGCTCAAACAGAAGCTGTTATCTTTCATTTTTTCTGGGATGTGGGCAAAGCAAAGACATCCATTGAGGCAATATATTGATTAAACACCAACTCTGTGTTGGACCTCATGCTTCATCTTGTCTGGAAGACAGACTGTAAAATAATTGTGAGACAGTATGGTAAGAACCCTACTGGAGTTTTGGAGGTTGGGGGATCAGCAGGTGAAACGGTGAGGGGAATCCTAGGCAGGTGGGTCATGGCAAATGTGTTCATGGGAACATGAAGCAGATGTTACTCTTTAGATCTGTAAGTGGCTTATAAAGGCTGGTTGCATGCAGCAGAAGACATGGCTGGATGGGAGACATGCGCCTGGACAGTGAGGCCCTCAGCCCAGCACGAGGGGTCCATAGCCAGCGCTGGTCCTTAGAGGGCCCATTGCAGGTCCTGCTCTGCCCGGTTCCTTCCTGCAGAGATGCCTCCACCAGGCCAAGAGGATGTGTCCACCTGGGACCTGCACTCCTCCTTCTAGATCATGTATGGGGTACTCTAAACATCCACAATTCTCTGTCCAAACATCCCGAGGGCTGACCACCCCTCCAATGTGCACCCCTGGGCCTGAGGGGTAGCTGAGCATATGTGTGTGCACAGAAATTAGAGGTACAGACTGGCATGTCCACATGCATGTGCATGAGTTCCTGGGTTGGGGTTTCCTTTGGACTGAGGCCTGGTCTGGGACCAGGGCTTTAAAATATTTAGACATATGGGATGTGGACCATCCCTCCCCTTCCTGCTCTGGGAGGGTTTGTGTGGACCTGGTCTTGGAAGTTGTGAGCCACATGAGATTTATTTAGTCAGCAAGCACCCAAAGGGTCTAGGGAAGGGAGTGAAAGATCAGATGTGAATATCCCTGCGATGTTCTGTAAATGTGTGATGGATTAGAGGGGGCTTGTGACAGGGAGTTGTGCTAAAGTGGCCCCCACATGGTTGTGGATGGGGGGCATGGGCTCTGAGGTGGACTTGGGTTCTTCTTCTGGTTCTGCCTATTAGTTAGGTGGACTTGGGCAAGTTACTTATTTCTCCAAGTCTCATTTCCCACAACTGTAAATAGAGTAAATCATCCAGAATCATCTGCAAATGTGAGTTCATTCCCATGTCATTATTAAGGAACAAGTTTTCTTGTGGTACAGAAGCAGCCCTGGTAATGTATCCCAGCATGGACCTTCTCTCCTACCAGAAAGGAGGTGGCCCATTCAGGAAATGAAATATCCCTTTGAGCTTCACCTTGGCTTGCTGGGGTGGAAATGCATGGCATTCTGGACCTGTGGACCCTCCTGGAAAGCTTGGAGAAGCCTTGGCTGCACATGTATGGTACATTTGTGTGTCCGTGCTTGGTGAGGCCCTGTTTGTGGGCTCTGATGGCTGAGTTTGTTTTTCTGCCTGGTGGGGCTGCAGTATTTCATTCTGGAAACCTCATTCAGCTGACGTTATTCTAATGGCTTTTGCAGAAGGTCAGTTGCCTTCTGAGAATCCAATATCTACCAGAGAAGGATTCAAGACTTCCTCAAAATATGATGGGAATAATTGTCTCTGGATTTCCCCTAGGAATTTAGGGGGGATATTTTTTCTCTTATTAAATTTTAAAAAAAGGAAAGAAATTGAAGCTTGTGTTGTGCTTGGAAAGGAGGAAGAACCTCCAGATGTTCTTTGTTTTCTGCTTCGATGCAAGTACTACCACTTTCAAGATGTTTGGGGGTGGGGGGTCATTGCTTAGTGTGGAAGAGAGAAATTCCAGACTGGGACTGTGGGTGCCTGGCGTTGTGTCTACTATGGGGTGTCGGGGCACTCGGTGACTTCGCCTCCTTGGTGGCCCTGTAGACCAGTGGGTAAGGACAAATAATCCTTCCAAATAAACAAGATCAAAACTTTTATTTAGTGCTTACTGTGTGTTAGACAATGGAAACATTCTGTGATTCATTTAATTCTCATGTCTGTGGGCAATTTAAGCAGTCAGGGCCCTAGGTTCCTCATCTGTACAATGGGCAGAGCAAGAGAACCAAGCCCTTTGTCTTTTGGTGAGGGTTGGTGTGCCTCTTTTGCCTTCTATGTGGCTACCACCTTCCTCAGCAGCACAGACTAGTGTGAGTGACAAGTGTGAACCAGTCTTCATGCTGGGCTCTGGGGTCCTTGACCACAGACTGTGGGAATGAGTTGAAGATATGTCCACCAGAAAAAAAAATGCACAACCAAAAGTTGAGAATTATGTTTTATTCGAGAACATTACTGAGGACTATAGCCCGGGTAGGCAGCCTCTCAGATAGCTCTGAGGGACTATTCCAAAGAGGTAAAGAAGGAGTCAGGATATATAGGAGTTTTTGCTGAAAAAACAAACAAACAAACATGTAGTCAAAAATCAAAAGGTTGCTGCTAAACACTAAAAACAGAGATCTCAAATTAATGATTTTTGTGCTTTTCTATATGGGAAGATGCAAGAGTCTAGGCTCATAGAAATTATTCCTTTGATATGCATTTTAACTATCTGGGGCCAGTACCCAGTTTGTCTCCATCCTGAATCCCCTCAGGGTGCACTGTCAGTGGTGGTTGCAGTGGCTGAGGGCGTGATGGTGGGCATAATTCATTGTTTACTGGAATGGCAGGCAACATTCTTTGTTTACTGAAAAGGCAGGCAAAATTTTTTGCCCACAGATAGATGGTGAACAACTTGGCTAGGCATGTATATAAATGCCTCCTCCTATGACTGTAGTTTCTGGAATGTCCATCTTTTGTCAGGTACTGTGTTAGGGCTCTGCTTATATTATCAGTCAAAAAAATATATTGGTTGGCACCTATTTTAGCTATCAGGCTGGATTCTGGGTGCCAGGGAGACATCCTGTTCTTCAGCAGACAAAACATGTATTTCCCAACCACTCCATGATCCAGTGGGCAGAGATGTACACTTGCTCTTCATGACAATTCTAAGTAGTGGCAACCACCACGCTTCATACAGGAAGAGCCAATACAGAAGTCACCCAATTTGTCCAGAAGTGACTTGGCACTGGCTCTGGCCTGGAGGCCTGGGTGTGAACTCGGCCATGCCGTTCCTAGGGTCTACAAGACTACAAAGTCCCTTCCTGAGCCACGATGACATGAAGACAAAAGCATGTCGTCAAAATTTTAAGGAGCTCTCAACAAATGAGAGTTTTAGACCACTATCAAGGCACATAACTGCCAAGTGGGTTGGGATTCACAGCCCAGGTCTGACTCCCCATTCTTTGCACCAGCCCTACAGCCCTCAAGGTGGGTCCCACACCACATGGCTGCACAGGAATGAATGAGCACAGTAGCAACGCTGCAGGTTTTTCCAGAGAGGTTTCAGAGGGAGAGGCAGGTAGAGAAGACTCATGGAGAGAAGGCAGGAGGTGCGTTCTCTGCAGGGACAGTGGAAGAAAAGAGCCTGGGGGGCATTTGCACAGCCCAATGGGTCAGAGGCCAGGGGAAAAGAAATTGTAGGGAGCAGAAATGGAGATGAGGTTTGACCAGGGCATGCAGATGAGAATGAAGACAGGAGAACAGTGTATGCCTTCTCTGAGGGTCAGGCCAGAGTGTGAGCTCCCAGGGTGCCCTCCACAGCTGGTTAGGGCAGAATCGGGGTATGCATTGCTGCATAATAATTCCCCATATTGTACCATTTATTTCCACAAGGGGAATAAATTCTTGATGTTGCTTGTTTCCTGACCCAGGGGAGGAGACCCAGGTATAGAAGTGGCCCAGGACCCATGAGTCCTTCTCCCATGGTCATCCATTAGTGATGGAGGGGAGATGGCTCAGGACATCAGTGATAACAGGAAAGAGCAAGCTGGGCTCCTAGCAGCCAATCCCATGGTGAGCTCATCACAATGTTCTGAGCGCACTAGAGAGAGGCAATAACAGAGTCCCTGTTTGCAGAGTCATAGTTGAAGGAATTCTACTTGGAGGATATCCTGAGTGTGCCTAGAAGGACACATGCAGGTCCAGGGTTGTCCAGTGCTTGGAGTGCTCCTGTTCTCCTAGTTCTCACTGTGACTGTACGCTCTTGTGTCTCATTACCTAACACTTTTATTGGAACTAGAGGAAGGTAAGCTAATCATCTTGGGTCAATTCCAATTCTACACTCCAGATGGGATTTGTACCCCTGTTCCTTGCATGTGTGTGGCCTAATGGGGTATAAGGGCTTTTGCATTTACTGTCTGGATTCATCCTCCTGACAGCCTCTCTAGTGGTGGAGGTGCTATTAGACCACCTCATAGGTGCACAGAGATTCAGCATCTGCCTGGGAACCAGGACTAGAGCTAGATTTCAGGACAGCAGACCCCAATGTCATTCCCCAGCAGTGTTACGTTTTGTAAAGCTTTTGTTTTTCTTTGTCATAATAATTGTAAGACACATTGGAGAATGCCAAAGAAAAATAAGTAATAATGATTGCTAATATTTATTGACTTCCATGCCAGGCTGTGTTGTAGACTCAAAAAGCATTACCTCAATTGAATGGGCTCCAGGAGTGACCTATTATCATTGTACTAAGAAGCCTGGATTTGAGCTGGTGCACAGAGCCTATGAGGACATAATTCCTTGACAGGTCATGGATTTCAGCAGAAGCCAGCAGTATGTGTATTGGCTGTTTCTTTCACCCACATCAGCTCAAAATTTGCCCCTGTAAGCTCCTGTTTCAGCAGAGCCTGAGGGCTGCACTGTGTCATTTTGTGAGGGGAAGGTGGTTGGCATTGAGTCAAGCTGGTGAACACGCTGCTAAACAGCCCTAAGTCCTGCATGCGCTGGTGGATGAGGGCTGGCAGTGAGTCCTTCCGGACTTGGATTAAATAAAAGTTGCCACTATCTGTGTTTCATCAGTACTTAAAAAATAAAAACAATCTGACACGGGTAAAAGGAAATAATTTTGCTGAGTATTTTGAAATACTTAGGGAATTAAATACTTCATAAAAAATGTAGGCAGGCTTGTCAGGTTTTATTAAAACAGCACATTTATGACTGCAGAGGCCCAGACCGAAGTTTTCTTGTTTGTTACTTTCTGTCCCTGGGGAAGTTGTCCTTGAACACAGCCTCTGTGGTAATATTCTAGGATGCTAACAGTCACGGGCAATCCCTGAAACCACTTGGGCAAAGAGAAAGAGGGAGAAAATGTTCACTGCTTGCTGAAGGCTTTTCCTTTCTCCATTTCTTCCGTTAGTTCCACATTTTACCTCTTCCTTCAAATCCCCATCTGCCCCTTTCATTCCCACTCAGCAGACATCCTAGGTTCCTGGCCCATACATAACTATATGCTGATCAGGAGGAGGTCCTCCGTGTCATAAAATGATGTAAATCCAGATCACCTGCCTCAAGAATGATGGGGTTTTGCCATGATGAGGCACCTTGTGCACTTCCCAACCTGTACAACTGCACACGATTACCTGACTTAACCTCCATCTCAGCAAGAAATTCAGAATGATGCCCCTCAAGTCCCGACTGCCTCTGGAGAATGTGCCCTTGCTCCTGATGGGCTTGTCTTTCTACTGAGCTGTGAACACCCCTCATTTGCCAGCTCCCTTCCTGTTTCTCTAAAACCATCACTTTGCCTATGCCTTTGGCCCTCCACCCAAAAGCCACGCATTTGCGGACCTCAATTCCATTTGTCACCCAGCCCCCCATCTCCCCTCCCAGTCACAGCCGCGCTTCCCGGAAGCCTCCGCTTGCCCATCGCCTTCTGCACCCCGCGCCTAAGCCACTGCTTTCCCAGCATCCGGGACTACCTACTACGCCCACAGGATGCGGCCGGAGTCCCATCCTTGCCGCCTAGCTCTTCTCCCTTCACCCACCCTGGCAAGCGTCACTTGCACTAGGACTCCCATTGCTCAGGGTGACGCCGCGGCTGCCCCTCCTGCCCCCTCCTCTGCCAGGCGCAGATCCCACGTGGGCTGCGCTGCACGCGTCCTCGCTGTGCCCTCAGATCCTCGCACTGTCCCAGGCCCACGCCCGCTATCCGCAGAAGAGGAATCTACACAACTCCGACTCCTCCCTTCTCTTCCAGGACCCATCGCTTCTCCCGACAGCCTGCGGGCCCTGCACTGGCCCCTCCCTCAGACCCTCACGCAGGCTTCCTGCCAAAGGAAACGTAGGTCACCCACTTGCTGAACAGGAGTATTTGGGGAGGACTCCATGAGTGCTGCTGATGTCCCGTCACCTCTGAGCTTGTCTGTGGCCACCACGTGCACACTCTGAACACCCCCGTGCTTGGCCATGCCTCCCTGCGTCAGCGCCGCCCATGGGTGGCACCCCAGCAGGTCCATCTCCACTGAGGAACCCCTCCTCGGCGCTGCCAAAGCCTCGAGGCGCCCACGGCCTCCTCTTTGCTCCCAGGACGTTCGGGTCTCTTTTCCTGTGCTCCCTAGCTAGCTGGGCGTCTTGGTCACAGCCCTAGAGGCTGCTCTGAGATCCCCGAAGTTCACTTGCCCGACTGTGCTTTCTCTGTGCCCTCCCACTGCAGCCTCGGGCTGAACTTGTGCCCTTGTCCCCAGGCCTGCACGGAGCCTGCAACCAGAGGAGCTTAGGAAATGTTTTCTGGGTGAATGAAGAGGAAGTGCATTTTTACAATTATGCCCCTGAAATGTTTGTTTGTTTGTTTTTCTTTCCAGCCTTCCTCCTTAAAGACTTTTGTTGCATTCTCCAGTCCCTGGCCTGCTCCTTTTAGAAGACCCTCCCCCAGAAAGAGAAACACGGAGAGTTTTCAGATAAGGCTCTCCACTTTGAAGTGCTTTGGATGTCCCAAGGCCAGCGTTCCAGACGACCTCCTGAGCCTCTCAGCCCCACCTTCGGGCCCACACACCAGGGTCCACGCCCCACTCTGGGCAGACCTTGGCAGTGGCGGAACCAGTTATTTCCTTCTTAGATTGCAGTTCCCAAATCCTTATTTTGCCAACATATACTTTTCTGAAAAACAAACAAAATTAGCCACAGCATATAACCTAGCCAGTGCTTGCACAATTCTTTCTCCTCTTACTGTTTGTCTAACAGGGCATAGAGAAAGAGTACAAGGGGTTAATTGGAGCCCCAGTTGGCATTTTTGCTAGAGATTAAACCCGTTTTTTAGTAGGTCAGCAGGTGAGTGTGACTAGCCTGTTTCAGCTCATAACTTTCCTCCTAGAGACCTTCCATGTGTTCCTGAAAGATGCCTGGTTTGTTTTGTTGTCTTGTTGTTTTGTAATTGTATTATTTTAATTACGTACATGTTGCAAGGTTTTTGACCTACAACCCCTATTTCCAAAGAGCACGGTCTTCCTGGAGAATCTCCACTCATGTATAAGCGGGGAAGAGCCCCTTAGAGCTGGGCCTTCCATACTGGTGAGGGCACTGGGGGTCCAGTACCCTGAATCTGATATTCCCTCTCTCTACTTCTGCCTTCAGTGGCTTAAAGGAAGAGGCAGGGAGAGGATTCCTCAGGTTTCCTGGCCCTGCAGCACCCACTAGTATCTGCTGCTCTGATCTTCCTGTCCTAGGGGCCAGAGGGGTGGAGGTGGGCCCACGCCTGGGGACTAGTGTTGTGTCCTTCCCCTGCAACAGCCAGGATCTGGGGTCTGGCCCGGATTTGGGGGTCTGGCCCCCAGTGGCCCTCGCTCCCTGGAGGCCTGGCCTTGGCAGCCTCTGCTCCGATGGTCACCCTGCTGTTCCCACACTCAGGGCCACCCCCCAAGGTGACCCCCTCCAAAGAGACCCTCAATCATCTCACCAATCTCAAAGTCCTGCAGATGCAGTGTCCTACCACACATGGGGACACAGGTGGCTTCAGAGCCCCTCTGCCTTCAAATGCAGCAGGAGCCCTGTGGCAGCTGAGATGTGGTGAGCATGGCTGGAGTGAGTGTTGGGGTTGGCGTATTATCAGTTTTGTTCCAGTCGTCAAATATGACTTAATGAACTGGTGAGAAGGGTAATCTATTGTACTTACCCATATTTCTGCTCTCTCCAGTGTTTTTCCTTCCTTCCTGGTGCCCCAGGATTCCTTCTCGGTCATTGTTTTTCTGTCTGAAGAACTGATTTGGGCCATTCTTTAAAGGGCAGCCTTCTCCACACAGACATGAGAGCCTGTGGGCAGCTTGCCTGCAGCCACCTGTGTTCCAGGGCTCCTTCTGCAAGGCTCACACAGCCCCTGGAGCCCATGCAGCCCCTGGGGTCTGTAGGAGGTACGCAGAGGTGGCTGTCCCACTGCACGTGCAGCCTGCCTGCCCTAAAGTCCTCCTCCTCCAGCCTACAGACCCCATGCCAGCCTGTCCCACTTGGTGTTGACTACCTGCTCCCTGTCCATAGCACTCTGGGGGTGGGGTGGGGTGCCTGAATTACCCAGCAACTCCAGTCTGGCTAAACCAATGAGCTCCTCTGCAGTTTGGTGGCCAAACCACACCTTCTTCAAGGAAGTCTGAACTCCTCCTAATGTTGTCCTTCTTTGGGTTTCTCCTTCGGGTTTCTCCTTCAGCCTTAGGAGAAACCCTATACCATATAGATTTCTGTATATCCTATACTTATTATTTTATTACAGTTAATAATTCTTGTATTAAACTTCTCCCATTTAACATACTGCTTGGTTTCTATCTCTTGTTTGGATCCAGACTGATGTATAGGCCCAAATGATTGTTGACAAATGTGCAGAAGGGATTCAGTTGAGGAAGGACAGCCTGTCCAACCAATGGCCTGGAACAACTGGATATCCACAGACCAAAAAGTCAACCTTAACATAAACTTTACACAGATTGGGAGAAGACACAAATCTATCAAAGGACTAAATCTAGAAAATATATAGAACTCTCAAAACTCCACAGTGAAAAGAACAAGCTATCCAATTAGAAAATGGCCATGAGATCTGAATAGACATTTTACTGATGAAGATACACGGATGGCAAATAGGCCAATGAGATGGCCAACATCATTAGCCATCAAGGAAATGCAAAATGAAATCACAGTGGGACATCGCCATGTACCTATCACGATGGTGAAAATAAAAAGTGACAATTCCAAATGTTGAGGATGCAGACAAGCTGAATCACTCAGATGTTTCTGGTGAGAATGGAAAATGAGACAGCCCCTCTGGAAAACAGATTGGCATTTTCTTGTAAAATTAAACCTGCATTTATCAGATGGTCCAGCAGTTGCATACATAGACCTTTATTTAATAGAAATGAAGACGTGTTCTCACAAAAACCTATAAATAGATTTTCTTTTTTTTTTTAACATCTTTATTGGGGTATAATTGCTTTACAATGGTGTGTTAGTTTCTGCTTTATAACAAAGTGAATCAGTTATACATATACATATGTTCCCATATCTCTTCCCTCTTGCATCTTCCTCCCTCCCACCCTCCCTATCCCACCCCTCCAGGCGGTCACAAAGCACCAAGCTGATATCCCTGTGCTATGCGGCTGCTTCCCACTAGCTATCTACCTTACGTTTTGTAGTGTATATATGTCCATGCCTCTCTCTCGCTTTGTCACAGCTCACCCTTCCCCCTCCCCATATCCTCAAGTCCGTTCTCCGGTAGGTCTGTGTCTTTATTCCTGTCTTACCCCTAGGTTCTTCATGACATTTTTTTTTCTTTTCATAGCAGCTTTATTTGTAATAGCCATAATATGGGAAGAACCAAAATGTCCTTCAGTGGGTGAATAGTTAAACTGGTATCTCTTTACCATAGAGCATCACTCAGCAATAAAAAGAAATAAAGTAGTAAATGGAACATCACTCAGTAATAAAAATTCAAACAACTTGCATGGATTGCAAGGGAATTATGCTGAGTGAAAAAGACAGTCCTAGAAAGTTACAGACCCTGTAATTCCATTTGTATAGCATTCTTGAAGGACAGAATTATAGAGACAGAGGACAGATTGGTGGTGCCAGGAGTCAGGGATGGTAGTGGGAGGAAAGTGGGTGTGGTTATAAAAGGACCACATGTGAGATTTTGTGGAGATGGAGATGTTTATTATTTTGACTGTGGTAGTAGATACATGATCTTACTTAGGATAAAATTGCATAGTACTAGATACACACAGATATACACATACAAATGAGTCATATGATGTGTATTGGGGAGATCTGAATAAGTGTGGAGTGTATCAAGGTCAATTTCCTGTTCTACTATCCCACTATAGTTTTGCAAGATGTTACCACTGGGAGAAACTGAGTAAAGGGTACACAGGATCTTTCTGTTATTTCTTACAACAACATGTGAATAAATACTTATCACAAAATGAAAATTTTAATTTAAAAAGTCTCCTGTGACCTCACATCACCTTAGGCCCAACTTTTTCACACTCATTTAGGAAACATCTGTTGGTCCTTACTCATGAGTAGGAAACATGCTAGGAGTTTGGGACACAAAGAAGCATTACATGATGAGCTCTATAAAGAGATGATTACAGAATTGGGACCGGATATGATGATGAAGGCACACAGAGAGTGCTCTGGGAGGACAAAGAGGGGCATTGAGCTTGACTGAGAGGATGTCTGGTGACAGGGGTAGGAGGTGGGCTTCCACAGCAGGTGCCTTCTGTATCAGTTATCTATTGCTGAATAACAAACTACCCCAAAACTTAGAAGTTTAAAACAACACACATTACCTCATGGTTTCTGTACTGTCAGGAACATAGGTGCATCTTAGCTGAATCTTCTGCTTCAGGATGTCCTGTCAGCTGCAGCCAAGCTGGGCCATGTTCATCTTAATGCTCGCCTGGGGAAGGAGCTGCTTCCAAGGTCACATGGTTGTTGGCAGGATCCAGTTCCTTGCAGGCTGTTGGACCAAGAACCTTAATTCTTTGCCACGTGGGCCTCTGCAACGTGGCAGCTTGCTTCATTGAAATGTGCAAGACTGGGTCACAGTCTTTGCAATCAAGTCATAGAAGTGAGGGCCCATCATCTTTTCCATCTTCTGTTAATTAGAAGCAAATTATTAGGTTCAGCCCACACTCTGAGGATGAATACCAGGGTGCAAGATTGTTGAAAGCCTTCTCTGAGCTGATCCCGCCCCCACCTTCTAAGGCAGAGTTTGGAAGGCCATGAAGGAGCTGGAGCAGTTGTGTCCCAGACAATGGGAACACCGCATGTTCAGGGGGAAGCTTTGCTGGGGGCGTGGGAGGGGGAAGCAGCCTAGGGCTTGGCATGCCAGGCCCAAGGAGTGGAGGGGAGATGTAAGAGGTAAGAAATGGTCCTGGAGACCTGGCCAGTGCGGGGACAGGGGCCCTTGCCATCCCAGGCTGAGGGTTTGGACTTCATCAGTATGAATGAAGTGCTAGAGTAACAAAACACCATAGCTGCAGCTTGAGACCATTCTAGCCTTTTTCTAATGACCCTCATGCTGCGTCTGAGACAGATCCTGTGGTGTCATGTGAACAAAACAGCCTCTGAATGTGGGTGAGAGCAAGTCCAAAGGGCGGGGAGGGAAGAGATGCCAACAAACCCGTCAGGCCAGCAGTGTGCCGTAAAGGCCATAAGGTCGAGGGCATTGTAGGTCACTAAGCAAAGGCCAGAGAACGTCTGAGAGCCTGTGGGGTCACAGGTGAGTCTGCGGAGCCTGGTGGGCTTTGCTGGGATGCCTGTCCTTAGCTTAACGCCAAACAAATTTCTCCCCTTGTTAGCTGGAAGGTGGCAAGTCGTTTCAGATTCCCGCTCACACTGAATGTTCCATTTACACCAAACTCCTCACTATGACCCAAACATAACATGGGCTGTGTGGCATGTGGGACTCTGTCATGTGCACACCCTTTGCTGGCACGCTTGGCTTGCTCTGTGAATCTACCTATGTCTGGGGACACAAGTGATGTGTGAGGGCTCCTGGGCAACACAAACCTTCAGATATCCTTGTGCTAAGGCTTCTCTCTAGCTCAGATGTGCTTCCCCCATATACTGAGATGCCCTGGGGGCTTGGCTGGTATCCATCCATCTCTGTAACTCTGGATGTGGTGCATGTCGAGTGCAGGGTAAAGCTGATTACATGGAGGACATAAAAGAGAAAAAAGGGATCAGAGAAGGACATAAGGTAAGCAGAAAAAAAAAAGGCAGAAAAACAGAGCAGGCAGGAAGGAAGAAAGGAGGAAGGGAGGGAGGGAAGGAGGAAAACCTGCTCTCCATATTAGCCATCTCCACAGGACCAGCACTGGGCTGGGCACTTCTTGGTTCTTAATGCATATGAAATGACAATATTAAATCCAAAATCAGATCCTCCTTGTTTGTCTTGATGAATTGCACAACTGGTCAACCCTATGGAGATCAACCTCACAGTAATGTTAGGGGTAGGGGATTAATTCACTGAATAGAAACACCCAAGTTTTAAACACTACAGCAGAGACTGCAACACTTTGGCAGCCACAGGATACACAAAGATAATTTAATTAAAGTCATCTGATATCTTCAACATCTTTCTGTACTATGTCATTTTTAATGACCTCTGGGGGTTCCATCACTACAGATGTATCAAAGCTTTTCCAACAAATCTCTTATTTTTGGACTTTTACTTATCCCTCCATTATTTATCTATTCTACTATTGATAGATGTTTGTCCAGATATTACTAACATATAATATCTTTGCCAGGTTAAGAAGAGGAAGATAACTCATTGGTTTTTTTTCTTTTTTTCCCAAGTTTATTGAGATATAATTGACATATAACATTGTGTAAGTTTAAGGTGTACAAAGTGTTGATTTGATACACATGTATTACACAATGATTACCATGGTAGCAGTAGCCTTAGTTAACACTTGCATTATGTCACACAATTACTATTTCTTTTTTGTAGTGAGAACATTTAAGATCAACTCTCTTAGCCCCTTTTGCGTATATAATACATAACTTATTGTTCTAATCTGCATTTTTGCTTGTGAAATGTTTCATTTATTTGCCCAATTCCAAAAGTGTCTGGGTATTCAGCTTTCTAATCTATATATGTTTAGAGTATGTATGCTTTTCATACAGAGTGATAAATATCATTCATTTTTTACATTTGCCTATCTCATTTATATGTGTTTAATCTACACATTTAATTTACTCATTTACTGTGTTTTGAGTGGGAAGAGAGAAGCCAGAACCATTATTCTTTAACTTCATTGTCTCTGCCTTGGATGTTCTGTTTAGAGTGCCCCTTCATCTGAAATATATCTGCAGACTCATCTGTCTTTTCTTTCATTACTTTTATGTTTATTAAAAATAAGTCTTTCATTCATCTGCAGTTTATCCATATGGCATAAGGTCTTCAATATTTTTTCCAAATGGTTAGCAAATTTTCCCAATTCCCCTTCTTAAATTAAAAAAAAAAAAGTTTTTAAAATGCTTTTCTTCTCCTATGCTAAATTCCTTTGTATATATTTGGATCTGTTCCTGGAATTTATGTCCTATTCTAGTCATCTATCTATTCCTTAGTCTATGTCACTGTTTTAGATTACTGTAGTTTTCAAATGTGATTCTGCTCTTGTGTGCTAAGCAGCCCCTTGTTTCATTACTTCGATAAAATGTATTAGCTGCTCTCAAGGACTTTTTTTTTCTCCAGGTAAAATTTAAGGTAAAAGAAACCACTGTGGAAGCTGTTTTCCAGCACACTCCTGTTCTGCTCTGCACACCTGTGCATACCTGCTGCCATCTTGCACAGCTGTCACTCTGCCAATAACGGGTGCAAATGGCAGGCCCAGCCTTCCCTTTGAGGTGTGTGCTTCCCTTCCTCACCCGACAGAGCTGAAACAGCATGAAGGAAGGAAGAGCAGACTGTGCTTCAGTCACCAAGTGCAACACCTGGCTTGGGAGCCTGCTTAGAGCTCAGCCACAGCCTAGCAGGCAGCCCACAGGAGTTCCCGCAAGCAGAGAGCTAACAATGGCCAGGTGCTAGCAATTTCCTCAGAATGCCATTCCCAGAGCGGGGGATGTTCAAGGGTCTGCTGGAAGGCCTCTCTGTGAGGATTCATCAGGATTCCTTCCAGGTCTGAGTACAGGAATTTGAGCTCTTTGGGCCAGGAGCCAGGTTAAACAGGACAGCCTCAAGATGCTCTGCAAGGCAGATGCTGATGAGGTGAAGGTAGGAGGCGTCCCCTCCACTCCCTCCCACAGGCCTCTGGTGCTTAAAGGGCAGGTGGACACCCTTCCTCCTCAGGCTAAAATGGTGATGACCATTTTAGCACCAAGCGCAGATAAGCAGCAGGGCAACCTCACTGGTGAGCCACCCGGTGGTTGCATAGGCCCTGCACACAGAAGGGCCACACCTGGCTGAATGCTCTGCTGTCACCATCTTGAAATTCTTATTAATTTGGAGCAAGAGGCCCAAAAGAGGCCACTCCCTCATTTTGCACTGGGCCCACAAATTATGTAGTTGGTTCTAATAAGCAGTTTAGGAGAAAGTAGGATCTTTAATTCTAGTCAACTGGCTTGGAGCCTTCTCAAGTTCAAGCCCACAGCAGCTGGAGAGCATCATCAAATTATTCTTCCCTTTTTCTCTCTGTCATCTGAGTGCTCTCATTTCTTCTTAATTTTCCTCTCGCTATATTCCTTTAATTTAGTAATGATCTGCTGGGCTCTCCTTCCACCCTTGTGTGCACACCCAGCACACGCCTTCCGAACATATGTGAGCCCGAGTGCTTGAGACAGAGCCTTCACTGGGAAATGCTTTCTCAGCCGCCACAGAGAACTCCCGAGCTAATAATGTCTTTCCCAAAAGCTCTTGAAAATGAATATGGATTTCAAGAGATAGATCAAGAACACAGTGTTATCTTAGGGAAATGTCATGTGGAGAAGTCAAGGTGATGACTTGTCCAAGAAGCAACCAAAAATGCTGAACACGGGCCAGCTGTGGTTCAGACACACTGAGTGAGAGTCGTCTTGGATGACACCCCCAAGATGACAGACCTGAGAATAAATGGGGAGGGGTGGGCATGAGTGGCTGAGGATGACACTTACCAGTTAGAAGAGACTGAGATGGATATTAAGAAGGAGGCAGTGACAATCTGACTCTGAAGGACATGCTATTTGCCAACCAGCACCCCCAAGCAGAAATAGAAATGGTTGAAGGTAAGTGCTAGACCTGAAATGCTACTGAGATTTGGGGGTCAAGCATGGTGGCAAGCAGGAGAAGGAGGAAAATAATTTAAGGAAGAAAAGCACTGCAAGTCTAAGAGAATATTGTTTCTCAGCATCAGCTTACAAGCAGAAACACACACAGGGGGCCTCTCCAGCCTTCTTACTGCACATTGGCCCCTCTGCATGGCTTTCCTGAACACTGCTGTCCGGAAAAGAAGGAGAGGAAAGTTCATTTCCCAAGCTCCAGCCTTGCCAGGAGTCTCTAATTTTACTTCCATCAGTGTGTACTGATGGATTTTGAAAGGGAGGAGGTGGATCATAAATAAAACGCAGCCCGGAGCTGAGCCATAATCATCTGCAGCTGCTGCTGGGATGGAGGCCTGACAGGCAAATTGCATCATGATGAAGCGTTCTGAGATATGACACATTCTGTTTCCAGCATGGGTGCGGGGAGCGAACAGTCTATTATTAGGAGTAGCCCTGAGACATGAGTGTGCAGAATTCACTGCTCTGGATTAAAACCACATTTGCAGGGAACAAACTACAGAGGTGTGTTCAGACTTTCCCCAAGCTTGCAGGAAGGGGGCTTTGGACCATACATTTGCAAATTCCTTTATAATGTAATTAGGTTTCTATGTTTTTCATCTAAATCTAAAAGCTGATGCCTTCTTTATGAGAATGTGGTTATTAGATCACCAGAAAATGTCCTAGAGCAGAGGCTGTTTAAATAGAACAACTAAGGTACCGAGGAAAAGTGGGCACTCTGACCGTGATCAGGGTCCTGGGGATGCACTTGGCTCAAGGTTGGACTTGGAGTGGGAAAATCTCTCTGATCATGTTTCTAGAGGTTTACACACTCTCTTTATTTTGATAAAGAGAATTATAAATCTCATTGCTTTGTATATCTAATACTTTCAATGAAATAATTCCTTTCCAGATATAGAGAGAGGAAAATAAGTGTAACACAGTGTTAACATGAAGCTGCAGTCCAAAAAGAAAGGATGTTAATGCCTACATTTCTTTTTCTTTTAAAACCACTTTAGTGAGGTATGGTTGCACCATTTTCATTCCTGCCAACAGTGTACAAGTGTTCCCTTTTCTCCACATCTTCACCAACACTTTTTTTTTTTAAATATAGTCATCCTAACAGGTGTGATGTACTATGTCAGTGTGATTTTGATTTGCATTTCCCTGATGATTAGTGATGTTGAGCATCTTTTCGTGTACTTTTTGGCCATTTGTATGTCTTCTTTGGAAAAGTGTCCATTTAGGTCCTTTGCCCATTTTTAAATTGGATTATTTGTTATATTACTATTGAGCTGTAGGAACCCTTATATAGTTTGGATATTAACCCCTTAGCAGATATATAGTTTGCAAATATTTTCTCACTGTTCTGTACATTGCCTTTTTATTTTGTTAATTGTTTCCTTTAATGTTCAGAAGCTTTACTTTGATGTAGTCTCACTTATTTATTTCTGCTTTTGTTGCCTGTGTTTTTGGTGTCATATCCAAAAATTCATTACCAAGACCAATATCCAGGAGATTTTCCCCTGTGTTTCCTTCCAGGAGTTTTATGGTTTCATGTCTTATGTTTATTTTTAATCCATTTTGAGTTAATTATTTTGAATTAATTCTTATTGGGGTATAGTTGCTTTACAATGTTGTGTTAGTTTCTACTGTACAGCAAAATGAATCAGCTATACATATACATATATTCCCTATTTATGGATTTCCTTCCCGTTAAAGTCACCACAGTGCATTAAGTAGAGTTCCCTGTGCCATACAGTATGTTCTCATTAGTTGCCTATCTTATACATAGTATCAATAGTGTATATGTGTCAATCCCAATCTCCCAATTCCTCACCCCCTGCCCACTGTTTCCCCTTGGTATCCATACATTTGTTCTCTATGTCTGAATCTCTATTTCTTTTTAATTTTTTTAACATCTTTATTGGAGTATAATTGCTTTACGATGTTGTGTTAGTTTCAGCTGTACAACAAAGTGAATCAGCTATATGTATACATATATCCCCATGTCCCCTCCCTCTTGTGTCTCCCACCCACCCTCCGTATCCCACCCCTCTAGGTGGTCACAAAGCATCAAGCTGATCTCCCTGTGTTATGTAGCTTCTTCCCACTAGCTATCTATTTTATATTTGGTAGTGTATATATGTCAATGCTACTCTCTCACTTCGTCCAAGCTTATCCTTCCCCCTCCCTGTGTCCTCAAGTCCATTCTCTACATCTAAGTCTTTATTCCTGTCCTGTCCCTAGGTTCATCTGAACCATTTTTTTTTTTTAGATTCCATATATATCTGTTAGCATATGGTATTAGATGGTATTTGTTTTTCTCTTTCTGACCTACTTCACTCTGTATGACACACTCTAGGTCCATCCACATCACTACAAATAACTCAATTTCATTTCTTTTTATGGCTCAGTAATATTCCATTGTATATATGTGCCATATCTTCTTTATCCATTCATCTGTTGATGGACACCTAGGTTGCTTCCATGTCCTGGCTATTGTAAACAGTGCTGTAGTGAACATTGTGGTATATGACTCTTTTTGAATTATGGTCTTCTCAGGATATATGCCCAGTAGTGGGATTGCTGGGTCATATGGTAGTTCTATTTTTAGTTTTTAAGGAACCTCCATACTATTCTCCATAGTAGCTGTATCAATTTACATTCCCACCAAAAGTGCAAGAGGGTTCCTTTTTCTCCACATCCTCTCCAGCATTTATTGTTTGTAGATTCTTTGATGATGGCCATTCTGACCAGTGTGAGGTGGATACCTCATTGTAATTTTGACTTGCATTTCTCTAATGATTAGAGATGTTGAGCATCCTTTCGTGTTTTTGTTGGCAATCTGTATATCTTATTTGGAGAAATGTCTATTTAGATCTTCTGCCCATTTTTGGATTGGGTTGTTTTGTTTTTTGATATTGAACTGCATGAGCTGCTTGTATATTTTGGAGATTAATCTTTGTCACTTGCTTCATTTGCAAATATTTTCTCCCATTCTGAGGGTTGTCTTCTTGTCTTGTTTATGGTTTCCTTTGCTGTGCAAAAGCTTTCACATCTCATTAGGTCCCATTTGTTTATTTTTGTTTTTATTTCCATTACTCTAGGAGGTGGGTCAAAAAGGATCTTGTCGTGATTTGTGTCAAAGAGTGTTCGTCCTATGTTTTCCTCTAAGAGTTTTATAGTGTCTGACCTTACATTTAGGTCTTTAATCCATTTTGAGTTTATTTTTGTGTATGGTGTTAGGAAGTGTTCTAATTTCATTCTTTCATATGTAGCTGTCCAGTTTTCCCAGCACCACTTATTGAAGAGGCTGTCTTTTCTCCATTGTATATTGTTGCCTCCTTTATCAAAGATAAGGTGACCATATGTGCCTGACTTTATCTCTGGGCTTTCTATCCTGTTCCATTGATCTATACTTCAGTTTTTGTGCAAGTACCATACTGTCTTTATTACTGTAGCTTTGTAGTATAGTCTGAAGTCAGGGAGCCTGATTCCTCCAGCTCCGTTTTTTGTTCTCAAGAGTGATTTTGCTATTCGAGGTCTTTTGTGCTTCCATACAAATTGTGAAATTTTTTGTTCTAGTTCTCTGAAAAATGCCATTGGTAGTTTGATAGGTATTGCATTGAATCTGTAGGTTGCTTTGGGTAGTATAGTCATTTTCACAGTACTGATTCTTCCAATCCAACAATATGGCATATCTCTCCATCTGTTTGTATCATCTTTAATTTCTTTCATCAGTGTCATAGTTTTCTGCATACAGGTCTTTTGTCTCCTTAGGTAGTTTTATTCTTAGGTATTTTATTATTTTTGTTGCAATGGTAAATGGGAGTGTTTCCTTAATTTCTCTTTCAGATTTTTCATCCTTAGTGTATAGGAATGCAAGAGATTTCTGTGCACTAATTTTGTATCCTGCTACTTTACCAAATTCTTTGATTAGCTCTAGTAATTTTCTGGTAGCATCCCTCAGATTATGTATAGTATCATGTCATCTGCAAATGGTGACAGCTTTACTTCTTGTTTCTGATTTGGATTCCTTTTATTTCTTTTTCATCTCTGATTGCTGTGGCTAAAACTTCCTAAACTATGTTGAATAATAGTGGTGAGAGTGGGCATCCTTGTCTTATTCCTGATTTTAGAGGAAATGGTTTCATTTTTTACCATTAAGAGGGATGTTGGTTGTGGGTTTGTCATATGCAGCCTTTATTATGTTGAGGTAAGTTCCCTCTGTGCCTACTTTCTAGAGAGTTTTTTTATCATAAATGGGTGTTGAATTTTGTCGAAAGCTTTTTCTGCATCTATTGAGATTATCATATGTTTTTTCTCCTTCAATTTGTTCATATGGTGTATCACATGGATTGAT
The DNA here is from genome assembly GCF_059928025.1 of Delphinapterus leucas. Taxonomy (NCBI): domain Eukaryota; kingdom Metazoa; phylum Chordata; class Mammalia; order Artiodactyla; family Monodontidae; genus Delphinapterus; species Delphinapterus leucas. Next base: position 30,472,714 of record NC_143134.1, read on the forward strand.
TTGCATATATTGAAGAATCCTTGCATTCCTGGGATAAACCCCACTTGACCATGGTGTATGATCCTTTTAATGTGCTGTTGGATTCTGTTTGCTAGTATTTTGCTGAGGATTTTTGCATCTATGTCCATCAGTGATATTGGCCTGTATTTGCTTTTTTTGTGACATCTTTTTCTGGTTTGGGTATCAGGGTGATGGTGACCTCATAGAATGAGTTTGGGAGTGTTCCTCCATCTGCTATATTTTGGATGAGTTTGAGAAGGATAGGTGTTAGCTCTTCTCTAAATGTTTGATAGAATTCGCCTGTGAAGCCAAGTGGTCCTGAGATTTTTTTGGGGGGAGGATTTTTAATCACATTTTCAGTTTCAGTGCTTGTGATTGGTCTGTTTATATTTTCTCTTTCTTCGTGATTCAATCTCTGAAGGTTGTGCTTTTCTAAGAATTTGTCCATTTCTTCCAGGTTGTCCATTTTATTGGCATATAGTTACTTGTAGTAACCCCTCATGAGTCTTTCTATTTCTGCAGTGTCAGTTGTTACTTCTTTTTCATTTCTAATTCTGTTGATTTGAGTCTTCTCCCCCCCCCTTTTTTGTGAGTCTGGCAAGTGGTTTATCAATTTTGTTTATCTTCTCAAAGAACCACATTTTAGTTTTATTGATCTTTGCTATTGTTTCCTTCATTTCTTTTTCATTTATTTCTGATCCGATCTTTATGATTTCTTTCCTTCTACAAACTTTGGGGTTTTTTTGTTCTACTTTCTCTAATTGCTTTAGGTGTAAGGTTAGGTTGTTTATTTGAGATTTTTCTTGTTTCTTGAGGTATGATTGTATTGCTGTAAACTTCCCTCTTAGAACTGCTTTTGCTGCATCCCATAAGTTTTTGATTGTCGTGTTTTCATTGTTATTTGTTTCTAGGTGTTTTTTGATTTCTTCTTTGATTTCTTCAGTTATCTCTTGGTTATTTAGTAGTGTATTGTTTGGTCTCTATGTGTTTGTATTTTTTACAGATTTTTTCCTGTAATTGATATCTAGTCTCATAGCACTGTCGTCGGAAAAGATACTTGATATGATTTCAATTTTCTTAAATTTACCAAGGCTTGACTCTTGACCCAAGATGTGATCTATTCTGGAGAATGTTCATGAGCACTTGGGAAGAAAGTGTATTCTGTTTTTTTTGGATAGAATGTCCTATAAATATCAATGAAGTTCATCATGTTTTATGTGTCATTTAAAGCTTGTGTTTCCTTATTTATTTTCATTTTGGATGTTCTGTGCATTGGTGAAAGTGGGGTGTTAAAGTCCCCTACTATTATTGCTTTACTGCCCTTTTCTCCTTTTATGGCTGTTAGCATTCACCTTAGGTATTGAGGTGCTCCTATGTTGGGTACATAAATATTTACAATTGTTATATCTTCTTCTTTGATTGATCCCTTGATCATTATGTAGTGTCCTTCTTTGTCTCTTGTAATAGTCATTTTTTTAAAGTCTATTTTGTCTGATATGAGAATTGCTAGTCCAGCTTCCTTTTGATTTCCATTTGCATGGAATATCTTTTTCCATCCCCTCACTTTCAGCCTGTATGTGTCCCTAGGTCTGAAGTGGGTCTCTTGTAGACAGCATATATATGGATCTTGGTTTTGTATCCATTCAGCAGCCTATGTCTTTTGTTTGGAGCATTTAATTCATTTACATTTAAGGTAATTATTGATATGTATGTTTCTCTTGCCATTTTCTTAATAGTTTTGTGTTTCTTTTTGTGGTTCTTTTCCTTCTCTTGTGTTTCCTGCCTAGAGAATTTCCTTTAGCATTTGTTGTAAAGCTGGTTTGGTGGTGCTGAATTCTCTTAGCTTTTGCTTGTCTGTAAAGGTTTTAATTTCTCCATTGAATCTGAATGAGATCCTTGCTGGCTACAGTAATCTTGGTTGTAAGTTCCTCTGTTTCATCACTTTAAATGAGTTAATTTTTTATTTTATATCCTGTAACATCCCTGACCTTGTTGATTTTTTCTGTTTTACAGTGGAGTTGTTAGGGTTTTTCTATTGATAAGATCATATCATCATTGACAATTTTACTTCCTTCTTTACAATTTGGATACCTTTTATTTCTTTTTTTGCCTAATTGCTCTGAATAGGACTTATGTTCAACTTCTATGTTGAAAAGAAGTGGTGAGAGTGGGCATTCTTGCCTTGTTCCTGATCTTAGAGGAAGAGCTTTCAGATTTTCACCATTGAGTATAGCTCTGGGCTTATGATAGATGGTTTTTTATTATATTGAGGTACATTGCTTCTATATGTGTTTTGTTGAGAGTTTTTATTATGAAGAGATGCTGAACTTTATAAAATGCTTTTTCTGCATCTATTGAGATGATCATGTGATTTTAGTCCTTCATTCTATTCATGTGTTGTATCACACTTATTAGTTTGTTCCAAGGAGGAGTGAGCCTAGAGAGGCCAGGAGAACATCCCTGAGAAAACCAGATGGAGGCAGTTTCCAGGCCCCCCGGTCAGGTTACCTCCCATTGTCTCTCCTTTAAGCCTTACTGTGGGGACATTAAACCTCAGTAATGAGTGGGAGAGGAGGTCAAACACAGGACAAGGCTCAGGCTGCAGATTGCCCACCTTGCCCATATGGGTCTTCTGGGGGAAGGAGGTGAAATCTTACCTTTGAATCAAGTTTATTCAAAGTGAGGTGAGGTGTAGTGAGGTGTTTGTTTGAGCTCTTTCTTTTTCTTAATGCATGCTTTTATCACCATAGTCTTCCCTCTTAGAACTGCTTTTGCTGTATCCCATAAGTTTTGGCATGTTGTGTTTCTATTTTTCACTTGCCTTAAGATATATTTTCATTTCCCTTTTGATTTCTTCTTTGATCCATTAATTCTTCAATTATGTGTTGTTTAATTTCCACATGTTTTTGAATTTTTTGATTTTCCTCCTGTTATTGATTTCTAGTTTCATACCATTGTGGTAGGAAAAGATACTTGACAGGATTTTGATCTTTTATAATTCACTTAGACTTGTTTTCTGATCAAACATATGATCAATCCTGGAGAATATGCTATGTGTGTTTGAGAAGAATGTGTCTTCTGGTGCTCTTGGATGGCATGTTTTGTACATATCATTAGGTCAATTTATTCAATATTGTTGTTCATGTCCACTGTTTCTTTATTGATTGACTGTCTGAAAGACCTGTCCATTGTTGAAATTGGAATATTGAAGTCCCCTACTAGAATTGTATTGCTGTCTGTGTCTCCCTTCAGTCTGTTAATACTTGTTTTATATATTTAGCTACTCTGACATTAGTTGCATAATATTTACAATTGAGTCTATGGTGAAGTCAGAAGCCCACCTCACTCTCTCTCCCTCATGGGAGAGCTCTAGAGTGGAAGGCCTCTCTCTTGGCCCTACACTGCATAGGCTTGGGGGAGATGTAACTCAGGTAGAATGAAGCTGTCCTTCCTACCCTCTTCAGTGTGTCTTTTGTCATTTCTGTGTTCCACCAGGTGCTGTAATCTCTCACCTGGAATCCAGATCTCTCATGAAGGCATTTTCGTGTATGGATAGTCGTTTATCTCAATGTTCCTGTGAGGCGATATGGACTGTAATGTCCTATTCTACCACATTGCTGTCATCACATCCTAATGGTTGCATTTCAAGCAGGTGCAAAGCATACAAAGGAACCAGTTAAAAATTGGTCTTGCCACTATAGGACACATTCAAACACATCTAGACCTCATGTCTGAGAGATCATTTGTAAGGAGGATAATTTGGGGGGTGAGGTGGGTAGTTATGTAAATCCTAGCCCCCTATCAGGGGTGGAGGGCATTTCCCCTCTGACCTCTAGTCAACAGAGGGGCTCCACAGGAGGCCTTGGAGAGTGTGCCCTGCCCACAGAAAGTGTCTTGTTCCTGTGTAAGAGCAAGGGGTAGAACCACTGATGCTGCATGTGGGCCTCATGCAGGAGGCAGCCAGCACTGAAGACCAGCTTAGCTCCCTCCGTTCAGTGAGGAGAAGCTGCGCTGACCTCCAGCTTCCTGAGTAAACGACTAACAGAAGAAAGTGAACACAACTACAGGGGAAAGGGCTGCAGGTGAGAGAAGCCCCAGGGAGCAGTGAGCCTAGAGAAGCCAGGAGAACACCCCTGAGAGAACCACATGGAGGTGCTTCCCAGGCCTACTGGGTAGGCTTCCTCCCATTTTCTCTCCTCCAAGCCTTAGTGTGGGGGCACTAAGCCTCAGTAGTGAGTGGGGGAGGAGGTCAAGCAGAACAGAAGCCTCAGGCTGCAGACTGGCCAGCAGACTTAAAGTGACCCTCAGACTTTTGAAAACTTGAGAATAATCAGAACACTTCCATCAAGAGGTTAAAAGAAATATGAGGTCTGCTGGAATGTTCATCCAGGGCCAGGGGAAGGCATACCTCCATTGGATACCTTCTCAAGGTCTGTGCCTTAAAAGAGACAAAGAGAATGACATTTTATAATTGTGCTGCCTGAGTCCTGACTGTATAACATACACTTAGATGGATTCTATTTCTTGTTAGCAACAATGTGGCCCTAGGAAGAATTGGAAACATTCAATGAGCAATGCAAATTCAGAAAATCCAACAAATGGAACCAGAAAAGAAAAGAAAAAGACCAAGAGACTCAAAATATGGTCCAGGGGACAGGCTACCACTTGGTTAAGGGACCACAGAGAGTGGATCCTGAGACCTAGACTGGGCAGGATTTAGTGTGGGCTTATCCTTGTCCTCTTCCTTTTCCCCTCTCTTTATTACCCCATTTGGAATATCCTCTGCCTCACTTGGATAAAGCAATTGTTTTGGAGTGATTTACTTAGAAAAAGCAATGTGTCTTTCATACTAAACATCCCTGCTTTGTGCTTTATGACACTGGCAGCATGAGTCACTGTTCCAGGGGACTTCCTGTAGCTCTCCATACAGCTCCCATCTCAGGCACCATGGGCGCAGATCACAGAACTGCAGGCCACGTGTCTGCCCTGGGATGGCTCAGGCAGCCACAGGCAACCCTCCAAAGGATCTTAAGAGCCTGGTCCAGACTGGGAACTTGGTGGCCACAAGCAAATAAAAGCAATTTCCCTGAAGGCAGAGAGAAAAAGGAAAGCAAGAAAAAAATAGTTTTTTCTTTGAGCCGATCCTTTTAGATGAAGACAACATTCTGCTAAAATGAGAGACCGCAGGTGAGGCTGGCAGCTCCAGGAACAGGAGGACCCCAGCCGGGGCTCTGTGGTGTCCTCACAGCTCTGCCTTCCTGACCTGCTGAAGCAGTGGGCGTCCACGCTTGCGTTGGCTGCCAGTCTGAAGTTGGTGTCCACAGTCACTCTGAAATGCCACCTGCCAGATTGGCTTCCCAAGCTGCACTTGTGCTTCACAGAAGCCACATTTCTGAGAAATTAGATAGGAGACGTCAGGGCACAGGCCTGCTGTGGCCCACAGACAGCAGGTGGGCGGCTGCAGTGGCCGGCCCATGTGCTGGAGCTGCAGACAGCCACCAGAAAATCCCTGCCTGTTCTCATCACTGAAGAGGCAGCTGCTTCACCAGAGATGCAGAAAGCAGACTTAGGGTTGCTTCCTTGATATTTTATTTCCTTTTTTAATAAAATAGGAAGTTGATGGCTCTCAGAAGTGTCATTTTATACTGCTGTATACTAGATGGGTTTCTAGTATTTTTGAGGAGAAGCTGTAGAAATGTATGATGTTTGGCGGAATTCAAGGTGGATGAACACCCACCTCTGAGGCCCAGAAGCATCACTCACAGCCTGTACTTCTGTCAGGGACTCACAGGAAGCCTTGTGGTCATAGTGTAGCCATGTGGTCTGGGTTACTTCACTAAACTCTTCAGGTGCACTTGTCTCATGTGTAGCCTGGAGATAATTAGCCTCTATCTCATGGGGCTGTGGTTTGAATTCTATGCAATACTGCATATAAGGCCTCTGGCAGAACACAGACCATGGCTGCCTCCCTGGGTCCTCAAACCTCTGCTGAGGTCAGTCATCCTCCCACGTGCCCTTTTCTGAGACAGCCAAGGAGGAAGGAGGCCGAGGGAGAAAGGAGGCTGGCAGTGGCACCAACCTTCCTCCTCTGTCCACCTGGGGTCAGGGCACAGGCAGGAGGGACAGCAGGTGGCCTGTGTGAGAGGCAGGCCATGCGGGAGGGAGGTGGGCTGGTGCTGGACACCTGGAGAGGGTCTGTCTGGGCCCTACTGTCAATCATATGTAAGGTTTTCCCAGCCCCCTCTAGAGTGAGCACATCTGTTGGGCATCGGCACACTGAGAGGCCGGGTGAGATGCAGACCAGATAAACCCACCTTATTAGAAATACACAGCCCTTTGAAATAGCTGTTTAAAATTCCCCACTTTTTTCTGCAGCGGATGCTCACTCCAAGCCCTCCCCCTCTGATGGATGTGCGGGTTAACTCCTTCTTGAAAGCAAATTCTCCGGGCTGCCCCTTCCCACAGGCAGACAGAGTATGGTCACTGCAGGAGCTCAGAGATGACATTCTATTCCCGGCAGGATGGACCCCGGGACGCATGAAGGGAACATGAAGCCTGTTCGTCCTGCACTGAGGACGAACGTAAATGACAGTCTCTAAGTGAACTGTCATGCTGGTGGCTCTGTGCAAAGCCTCCAGGCCAGTTATGTCTTTGCGCTGAGTACCCATCTCATGCCTACATGTTCTCCAGCTCCATGTGAACATGTGGGGGCTTTGGACACGAGCTTCTGGAAGTTTGCGGAAAGACACCAAATGAGAGCAGGCTCCTCCTAGAGCTGCGGATTTCCTGCTTACTCAAGATTAGGTCCCCACAGGCCCTGAAAAAAATCTAGTTCAGTGATTTTTCACATGCTTAAAGCAACTGAATGCTTTCTTCAGATAAGTTTTTATGCAAAACCTAATATATGAAACCCATGCAAGAATAGCTTCTCTGATAGAAGGGGAGGATCTCCCAGCCCCAGTTACAGGGATGCTCTTGGCCTTGCCCACAAGGCACTTTGCTGGAAACCCCACTGTTCCTCAAAGTGTACTTCGAAAACTCACTGTGCCAACTCAGGCTGCTTGTGAGTAGAGGAGACTGAGGCCACAGAAGCTGGTCATTCTACCCGCCTGCAGAGGAAGGCTGAGCCCGTGCCCCAAAATCATTCTGCAAATACTGTTTTGAGGCCAATACTGATGTCCCATTCAGGTCTTTAGTCTCTGTGCTCTCTTAAGGTGCAAGGAAGCGTTCAGGTTGCCTCATTAATAGAGGAATAAGGAATCAGGGAGAAAGAATCTCGTAGCAAATATCTGCTCTGTGTAACAAACCATGCCAGAATTTAGAGGCTTAAGACAATAATGCTATTTCTCACGGTTCTGTGGGTTGATGGCACTGTTTTTCTGCTGGCCTCACTCTAGGTGACTCATACATTCAGCTGGAGATGGTGTTGCTGTTTTCTGTGATCCCCCTTTCAAAGAGGAGGAGGCATTGGGCCAGGGCAGGATAGGCTTCCTTTTCAAATACCCTATAATGTCCCAAAATATCCATCCAGCTACATTAAAAAAAAATTATTGAAGTATAATTGATTTACAATATTGTGTTAGTATCAGGTGTACAGCCAAGTGATTCAGTTATCCATCCAGCTAAATTTGAAATGCATTCTACAATCAGTCATTCATTCAACAAACATTTGTTAGAGAGCCAGGAACTGGGTAGAAGCTGGTTGGGTGGACACCATTCCTGACCTTTCTGAATTCACATGTGGAAAACAGATAACAGCCAATTACCCCAGTGCCACGCTTTGCTGGAGGCACTTTGAAAGCACAGAAGAAGAGTCCCAGGTGCTGCCTGGGGAGGTCAGGGAGCTTTTCAGAAGAGGATAAGTCTATGCTGAGTCTTGAAAAATGTGCGTGGTGTTGTCAAGGAGACATTGTGAGAAGGGACATCTATGGGAACAGATGATAAAGTGGAAGGTGATGGGTACAAAAGCTTGTGTTATTTAGAAGTCACCAAGAAGTACTACTCTATTGAAAACAGTTTCTTACTTAAGAGTAGGTTGCCACCCAAGGGAAAGGTCACTTTTCATAATAAAGGGAGAAAAAATTGAGTGAACAAAAGTCTGAAGCATAGGTTCCATCTAGGAACCAGTGTCTTTGTCTGTACGTGTGTGGGTGGATTGGGAGGTGCCTATGAGGGCACTCGGTTAATATCAAACTGTAGCTTAAGTTATTTATTAGGGGCTTAATTCCACCCAAATAACTTGAAATTCTTAGGAAGTCCATCCAGGTCTGGTACAATGATTCCATGTTGTCTCAGTGCCCCATTCTCTTGCTGGCTTTACCCTCTGCCATCTTCAGAACTCACCCTCAAGATTCCCTCGTCCTGGGACATGGCCTTCACCCCCAAGTTTTTTCATCATCCTAAATGACTGCTGCATCTCCAACCAATATACCTGCATTCCAGGTTCAAAAAGGAAAAAAATGAAGGGAGTAGAAGGCACAAAAAACCAATAGGATCAATTTCTTTAAAAGACTTTCCTTTGAAACCCTACCCACTATGTCCATATTCATCTCATTGTCTAGAATTGGGTTGCTTGACCACTCCTGGCAGCAATCAGGATTAGAAGTCTCATTTTGTAGCTTGGAAACTAACACCCAGGAAAAAAATTAGACTCCTGCTAAGGCAGAAAGAAACAATGGATGCTGGATAGGCAATCAGCCATTTCTTCACAAGAGGCAATTGGGAGGCCTGGGAGAGAGGCTAAGGAGAGTGAATCCACAAAGAACGGCAAGAAGACTTTGAGAGCAAACTTTCCTCAGCTTGTCTTTGCTGGGAGACCACACAGGGAGAGGTATGCATAACCTGTGATAGTAGAGAGATGTCACATGCAAAGGTTCTAAGTTGCCCTCAAATGCCTTTTGTAAGGCATTTGTATCCTTTTCTTAAAGGATAAATATAATAGGGCATGGTATGTCATTCAGTTTTCAGGTGAGTTTTACAGATCATCGTTAATTCTCTGAAACTTTAACAGAGGGGTTGTTTTGATGGGCATTGAGGACCCACTGTTCCCATAGAGTTGACTCGTGGCTGTCCTAACAGAGCTTCCAGGAAAGCCAGAAGTGGAAAAATTCCCCATTTCATGCTTGCGTTTCACCATCATGCTCCAGTTAATTAAAGTGACACAAGACTATTTTCCAAGATCCATAAAATCCATCCTGTCTCTGAGTCCATAACACAGCCACAAGCAAGCAAATTGGGGCCAATTTATCTCCATTTGATTTGTTGATTTTGGGTGTTGCTCCCAAGTCAACAGCTTCTCAAATGTATTTTGGAAGTTTGCTGTGTTTGAATTTTGGTGTCGTTTGCAGACTGGGTAATAAAAATGCAAAATGTAGCGGCGGCGCTAACAAAATAAATAAATGTGATCGAGAAAGGGAAACCTCATTTGGGCTGTGTTCCTGGCAGTTCATACAAGTTCATGATTGTTGTTGACTTAAATAATGTGCAGAGATAAAGTTGACAGGACTGGCTGCCTCATATTTGAACTTTATCCTTTTAAATCTTGTCTTTCCAAACCGGGGCAAGTCAAGCAAAAGCGCCGTGCCAGGGGGATTGAGTGGCATTTACTTTTGAATTGCGTAGGGCCAGAGGGTTTTGTCCCTGCGGGCAAAAGCATCCATGCTGGCGAGTTCCTGGGTAGGCATGGCTGCCTGCCTCACTTCCACTTCTGAAGTGGTCCATCCATGGGACACTGCGGGCAGCTGTCCCATTCACAAGATGGCCTCCTCATGAGGTTAGAGTTACGATAACGACTCTCCATCATTATCATAACTTGCATCAAAGACACCCAAAGTCTCTGATGCAAGATTTGCCTCCTCTCCCCTTATTCTTTCAAGAATAATAAGCAACTCCTTATCCAAACTCTGGGCTGATATGTATCTTTTGGGTTATGGAGACATGGAAAGAACAGCAACAAAGATGGCTTCCTACTCAGTTGAGAAATTCTGCCACTTGAAGCTTCAAGCAATGAGCTGATGTTTGTGAAACACAAGATCTATAACTGTGAGCCCCTCTCAGGCTGAAACTTAAAATCTGTGTGAGGACAATGGTCACTACACCCATGTTTCAAAAACATATGTTAATAGAAAACTGGAAATATAGTGAGGCCAACAGATCAGGAGATCACTGCTGCTGAAAAAATAGTTTGTTACAGTTCCCAAGCGGTGGGGGGGACATACCATGTCATGCAGGGCCACAGAGGGAGGCACCAGTGTCAGTCAGGAAACAGAGGGAGAGGGGGAAAGCATGGGCAAGAGACTTTATTGTGACTTCCATGGGAAGGAATGGGCAATGCAGGATAAGCAGGTTTAGGATTGGCTATTTTCAATAATTTCAGTGGGCTCTGGGGCACGGACATGGTCCCTGGCTGTCTGGTACCTAGTCCTGGGGTGATTAGGGTAGGTGGTTAGTGGACCACAGTGTGAGAGCCTTAGAGAGGAAATGAGTGGGGTGTGGGCTCTGGATTGGTTGATTGCATTCGAAAAGAATTGGCTAATTCTGGGAAGAACAGTCCCTCCAGGATCAGGAAGGCCCCACTCACTCCGGCCTGAGTGAGCCAGAGCCCCGTAATCAGAATACAGAAAATAAAAGGCCTGGTTTGTAAAATCCAGCTCAGGCTGGTGAGCCAGGGAAAGTGTCTTGTGGAGCTGTATTTATTGGAGAAGGCATGGAGGACAGGCATAGTGCCTGCAAGTCTGCAAGAGCAATAAATGCCCAGGTGCTTCTCTTGTAGTACAAGCTCCAATCTCTGGGAAGCAGCAGACCCTGGGGGCCTCTGCAAAGGAATCTTCCAGTGAGCACTCCAGAGGCAGGCTGGGCCTCTAGCGAGGCAGTTAGCCTGGCACCAGGCAGCATCACCCTGTCCTTCAGGGTGCAGGAACACGTGAATTTCTAATAGAAGGCATGCTTGCCTCCAACTGCTTACCTAGTCAGGTCTTTTGACTCCTTTTTAAGTACAGAATATAATTTGCTTCCTGGAGATGTGGATTAAAGAGCAAACCATTGAACACACTCGTGTGGAAGAAGTCATACCCTAGTATAATATCTATGAAATCACATCCTTGATCCTTGCTTATGGCCTGTCAGGCCAGCTGCCTTCCCTTTTAAACTCCAAGCAACAAGGTCAAAGCTTCTGCCTCAAATTCTCCAAGACTCCTTTGTACAGTAAGTATAAATACACACTCTGGGGGTGGACAGGTGATGGAAGCAGTGCCTCAGCATTCCCACAGACAATGCATTTTCCCCTTCCAGCAGCCTTGTTCCCTTTATGGGCACAGTGCCTTGTGGCTTTGTGTCTGCTTGGTTCCCAGGTGGCTGGCTTTCAGGCTGTTGCCCTGGGCAGGGTCCAGGGTGGGGTGGGTGGTGACATGTCACCCTGCTCCCCCTGCAAAGGCAGGGATGGTTTCAGGCAATAACTGACGCAGGGCCTTTTGGAGTCAATGTGGCGAAGTTTTACGAGGCAGGAGCACCTAGTCTGTTTACAGTTTTGGCAGGTGGTATCCTCTATGCGGTAAAGGTATAAGACTTCTGACAAGTTCTGCAAAACTACTTGTAGTAAACCTTGTTTGTGCCCTCTCCACACCACACATAGGCACTTTCCCAGGGGTTCTGCAGTCTTTGTGGTGACAGTAGCCATGTTTCCGCTCTAAGAACTGGAAGTGCAGGCACTCCTTCCCTGGCTGGGGGCTCCACAGCCATGACCTCTCACTTGACTTCACAGCAATTCACGTGTTAAATAGGCCAAGAGTGACCATCCCCGGCACACATGAGGAGTAGAGTTTCAGAGAGGCAACAATTTTAGTTTAAATGAGATGAGAGCTCAGAGTTCCTGATACCAAGTCTAGAACTACTTTCCTGGTGATTCTGTCATAGCCATAGGAGCAAGGGGCTCTGATCTAAAGTGTTACATCCAGAGGGAGACCTTCAAGATGGCAGAGGAGTAAGACATGGAGATCACCTTCCTCCCCACAAATACATCAGAAATACATCTACATGTGGGATAACTCCTAGAGAACACCTATTGAACGCTGGCATAAAACCTCAGACTTCCCAAAAGGCAAGAAACTCCCCACGTACCTGAGTAGGGCAAAAGAAAAAAGAAAAAACAGAGACAAAAGAACAGGGACAGGACCTGCACCTCTGGGAGGGAGCTGTGAAGGAGGAAATGTTTCCACACACTAGGAAGTCCCTTCACTGGAGGAGACTGGGGATGGGTTGGGGGGAAGCTTCGGAGCAATGGAGGAGAGTGCAGCAACAGGGGTGCAGAGGGCAAAGCGGAGAGATTCCCACACAGAGGATCAGTGCCGACCAGCACTCACCAGCCTGAGAGACTTGTATGCTCACCTGCTGGGGTAGGTGGGGGCTGGGAGAGGTCAGATCCCAGGGAGAGCACTGGGGTTGGCTGTGTGAACACAGCCTGAAGGGGGCTAGTGTTCCACACCTAGCTGGGAGGGAGTCCGGGAAAAAGTCTGGACCTGCCCAAGAGGCAAGAGACCATTGTTTCAGGGTGGGTGAGGAGAGGGGATTCAGAGCACCACCTAAACGAGCTCCAGAGATGGGTGTGAGCTATCAGCGCAGGCACTAGAGACAGGCATGAAACACTAAGGCTGCTGCTGCAGCCACCAAGAAGCCTGTGTGCAAGCACAGGTCACTATCCACACCTCCCCTTCCGAGGGCCTGTGCAGCCCACCACTGACAGGGTCCCTTGATCCAGTGACAACTTCCCTGGGAAAACATATGGCAAGCCTCGGACTGTTGCAATGTCATGCTACCCTCTGCTGCCGCAGGCTTACCCCGCATTCCGTACCCCTCCCTCCCCCCACCCCCAGCCTGAGTGAGCCAGAGCCCCTAATCAGATGCTACTTTAACCCAGTCCTGTCTGAGCGAAGAACAGACGCCCTCAGGAAACTTACATGCACAGGTGGGGCCAAATCCAAAGCTGAACCCCAGGAGCTGTGTGAAACAAGAAAAGAAAGGGAAGTTTCTCCCAGCAGCCTCAGGAGCAGCAGATTAAATCTCCACAATCAACTTGATGTACCCTTCATCACTGGAATACCTGACTAGACAAAAAGTCATCTCAAAATTGAGATGGTGGACTTTAGGAGCAACTGTAGACTTAGGGTTTGCTATCTGCATCTAATTTTTTTCTGGTTTTATGTTTACCATAGTTTACTATTTAGAGTTTATTATCATTGGTAGATTTGTTTATTGATTTGGTTGCTCCATTCCTTTCTTTTTTATATATAAATATATATATTTTTTCCTTTTTCTCTTTTTATGAGTGTGTATCTGTATGATTCTTTGTGTGATTTTGTATGTATAGCTTTGATTTTATCATTTCAACTAGGGTTCTCTCTGTCCGTTTTGTTTTTGTTTTTGTATAGTTTTTAGTGCTTGTTATCATTGGTGGATTTGTTTTTTCATTTGGTTGCTCTCTTCTTTCTTTTTTTATTACATTTTAATTTTTCTATTTTTAATAATTAAAAAATATTTTAATAACTTTATTTTATTTATTTATTTTTCTCCCTTTTCTTCTGAGCCGTGTGGCTGACAGGGTCTTGGTGCTCCAGCCAGGTGTCAGGCCTGTGTCTCTGAGGTGGGAGAGCTGAGTTCAGGACATTGGTCCACCAAACACCTCCTGGTTGCATGTAATATCAAACAGTGAAAGCTCTCCCAGAGACCTCCATCTCAATGCTAAGACCCAGCTCCACTCAACAACCAGCAAGCTACAGTGCTGGACACCCTAGGCCAAACAACTAGCAAGACTGGAACACAACCCCACCCATTAGCAGAGAGGCTGCCTAAAATCATAAGGTCACAGACACCCTAAAACAAACCACCAGACGCGGTCCTGCTCACCAGAAAGACAAGATCCAGCCTCATCCACTAGAACACAGGGACCAATCTTACCCACTGGGGGGAGAAACCAAAAACAATGGGAACTATGAACCTGCAGCCTGCAAAAAGGAGACCCCAAACACAGTAAGATAAGCAAAATGAGAAGACAGACAAACACACAGCAGATGAAGGAGCAAGGTAAAAAACCACCAGGCCAAACTAATGAAGAGGAAATAGGCAGTATACCTGAAAAAGAATACAGAGTAATGATCGTAAAGATGATGCAAAATCTTGGAAATAGAATGGAGAAAATACTAGAAACGTTTAACAAGGACCTAGAAGAACTAAAGAGCAAACAAACAATAATGAACAACACAATAAATGAAATTAAAAATTCTGTAGAAGGAATCAATTGCAGAATAACTGAGGCAGAAGAACTAATGACCTGGAAGATAAAAGAGTGGAAATAAATACCACAGAATAGAATAAAGAAAAAAGAATGAACAGAACTGAGGACAGTCTCAGAGACCTCTGGAACAACATTAAATGCACCAAAATTCGAATTATAGGGGTCCCAGAAGAAGAAGAGAAAAAGAGAGAGAGTAAGAAAATAATTGAAGAGATTATAGTTGAAAACTTACCTAATATGGGAAAGGAAATAGTCAATCAAGTCCAGGAAGCACAGAGAATCCCATACAGGATAAATCCAAGGAGAAACACACCAAGACAAATATTAATCAAACTATAAAAAACTAAATACAAAGAAAAAGTATTAAAAGCAGCAAGGGAAAACCAACAAATAACATACAAGGGAATCTCCATAAGGTTAACATCTGATCTTTCAGCAGAAACTCTGCAAGCCAGAAGGGAGTGGCAGGACATATTTAAAGTGATGAAAGGAAAAAACCGACAACCAAGATTATTCTACCCAGCAATGATCCCATTCAGATTCGAAGGAGAAAGTAAAACCTTTATAGACAACCAAAAGCTAAGAGAATTCAGCACCATCAAACCAGCTTTACAACACATGCTAAAGGTACTTCTCTAGGCAGGAAACATAAAATAAGGAAAATAACTACAGTATCAAGCGCAAAACAATTAAGAAAATGGTAATAGGAACATACATATTGATAACTATGTTAAATGTAAATGGATTAAATGCTCCAACCAAAAGACATAGACTGGCTGAATGGATAAAAAAAACAAGACCTGTATATATGCTGTCTACAAGAGACCCACTTCAGACCTAGGGACACATACAGACTGAAAGTGAGGGGATGGAAAGTGATATTCCATGCAAATGGAAATCAAAAGAAAGCTGGAGTAGCAATTCTCATATCAGACAAAATAGACTTTAAAATAAAGATAATTACAAGAGACAAAGAAGGACACTACATAATGATCAAGGGATCAATCCAAGAAGATATAACAATTGTAAATATTTATGCACCCAACATAGGAGCACCTCAATTCCTAAGACAAATGCTAACAGCCATAAAAGGGGAAATTGACAGTAATGCAATCATAGTAGGGGACTTTAACACCCCACTTTCACCAATGGACAGATCATCCAAAATAAAAATAAATAAGGAAACACAAGCTTTAAAAGATACATTAAACAAGATGGACTTAATTGACATTTACAGGACATTCCATCCAAAAACAACAGAATACACTTCCTTCTCAAGTGCTCATGGAACATTCTCCAGGATAGATCATATCTTGGGTCACAAATCAAGCCTTGGTAAATTTAAGAAAATTGAAATCATATCAAATATCTATTCTGACCACAGTGCTATGAGACTAAATAGCAATTACAGGAAAAAATCTGTAAAAAGTACAAAACATGAAGGCTAAACAATACACTACTTAATAAGATCACTGAAGAAATCAAAGAGGAAATCAAAAAATACCTAGAAACAAGTAACAATGAAAACACAGCAACCCAAAACTTATGGGATGCAGCAAAAGCAGTTCCCAGAGGGAAGTTTATAGCAATACAATCAAATCACAAAAGTCAGAAACATCGCTAATAAAAAACCAAACCTTACACCTAAAGCAATTAGAGAAAGAAGAAGAAGAAAAAAAAAACAAAGTTAGCAGAAAGAAAGAAATCGTAAAGATCAGATCACACATAAATGAAAAAGAAATGAAGGAAACGAGAGCAAAGATCAATAAAACTAAAATGTGGTTCTCTGAGAAGATAAACAAAATTGATAAACCATTAGCCAGACTCATGAAGAAAAAATGGGAAAAGACTCAAATCAATAGAATTAGAAATGAAAAAGGAGAAGTAACAACTGACACTGCAGAAATACAAAAGATCATGAGAGATTACTACAAGCAACTATAGGCCAATAAAATGGTCAAAGTGAAAGAATTGGACAAATTCTTAGAAAAGCACAACCTTCCAATACTGAACAACGAACAAAGAGAAAATATAAACAGACCAATCACAAACACTGAAATTGAGACTGTGATTAAAAATCTTCCAACAAACAAAAGCCCTGAACCAGATCACTTCACAGGAGAATTCTATCAAACATTTAGAGAAGAGCTAACACCTATCCTTCTCAAACTCTTCCAAAACATAGCAGAGGGAGGAACACTCCCAAACTCATTCTACGAGGCCACCATCCTCCTGATACCAAAACCAGACAAGGATGTCACAAAGAAAGAAAACTAAAGGCCAATATCACTGATGAACACACATGCAAAAATCCTCAACAAAATATTAGCAAACAGAATCCAACAGCACATTAAAAGGATAATACAGCATGATCAAGTATTCCTTAACCCCAGGAATGCAAGGATTCTTCAATATATGAAAATCAATCAATGTGGTAAACCATATTAACAAATTGAAAGAGAAAATATATATGATAATCTCAATAGATGCAGAAGAAGCTTTCGACAAAATTCAACACCAATTCATGATAAAACTCTCCAAAAAGTAGGCATAGAGGGAACTTACCTCAACATAATAAAAGCCACATATGACAAACCCACAGCCAACATTGTTCTCAATGGTGAAAAACTGAAACCATTTCCTCTAAGATCAGGAACAAGACAAGATTTCTCACTCTCACCACTATTATTCTACATATTTTTGGAAGTTTTATCCACAGAGATCAAAGAAGAAAAAGAATAAAAGGAATCCAAATTGGAAAAGAAGTAAAGCTGTCACTGTTTGCAGATGACATGATACTGTACATCAATAACCCTAAAGATGCTACCAGAGAACTACTAGAGCTAATCAATGAATTCAGTAAAGTAGCAGGATACAAAATTAATGCACAGAAATCTCTTGCATTCCTATACACTAAGGATGAAAAATCTGAAAGAGAAATTAGGGAAACACTCCCATTTACCATTGCAACAAAAATAATAAAACACCTAGGAATAAACCTACCAAAGGAGACAAAAGACTTGCATGCAGAAAACTATAAGACACTGATGAGAGAAATTAAAAATGATTAAAAAACGTGGAGAGATGTACAATGTTCTTGGATTGGAAGAATCAATACTGTGAAAATGACTATACTACCCAAAGCAATCTACAGATTCAGTGCAATCCCTAACAAACTACCAATGGCATTTTTCACAGAACTAGAACAAAAAGTTTCACAATTTGTATGGAAACACAAAAGACCCCAAATAGCCAAAGCAATCTTGAGAAAGAAAAACAGAGCTGGAGGAATCAGGTTCCCAGACTTCAGACTATACTACAAAGCTACAGTAATCAAGACAGTATGGTACTGGCACCAAAACAGAAACAGATCAATGGAAAAGCCTAGAAAACCCAGAGATAAACCCATGCACATATGAACACCTTATTTTTATAAAGGAAGCAAGAATATACAATGGAGAAATGACAGCCTCTTCAATAAGTGGTGCTGGGAAAACTGGACAGCCACATGGAAAAGAATGAAATTAGAACACTTCCTAACACCATACACAAAAATAAACTCAAAATGGATTAAAGACCTAACTGTAAGGCCAGAGAGTATAAAACTCTTAGAGGATAACATAGGTAGAACACTCTATGACATAAATCACAGCAAGATCTTTTTTAACCCACCTCCTAGAGAAATGGAAATAAAAACAAAAATAAACAAATGGGACCTAATGAAACTTAAAAGTTTTTGCACAGCAAAGGAAATCATAAACAAGACGAAAAGACAACCCTCAGAATGGGAGAAAATAGTTGCAAATGAAGAAACTGACAAAGGATTAATCTCCAAAATTTACAAGCAGCTCATGAAACTCAATATCAAAAAAACAAAAACCCCAATCCAAAAATGGGTAGAAGATCTAAACAGACATTTCTCCAAAGAAGATATACAGATTGCCAACAAACACATGAAAGGGTACTGAACATCACAAACCATTAGAGAAATGCAAATCAAAACTACAATGAGGTATCACCTCACACCAGTCAGAATGGCCATCATCAAAAATCTACAAACAATAAACGCTGGAGAGGATCTGGAGAAAAGAGAACCCTCTTGCACTGTTGATGGGAATGTAAATTGATACAGCCACTCTGGAGAACAGTATGGAAGTTCCTTAAAAAACCTAAAAATAGAACTACCATATGACCCAGCAATCCCACTACTGGGCATATACCCTGAGAAAACCATAATTCAAAAAGAGTCATGTACCACAAAGTTCATTGCAACTCTAGTTACAATAGCCAGGACATGGAAGCAACCTAAGTGTCCATCGACTGATGAATGGATAAAGAAGGTGTGGCACATATATACAATGGAATATTACTCAGCCATAAAAAAAATAAAATTGAATTATTTGTAATGAGGTGGACGGACCTAGAGTCTGTCATACAGAGTGAAGTAAATCAGAAAGAGAAAAACAAATACCATATGCTAACATATATATGTGGTATCTAAAAAATAAAAAGGTTCTGAGGAACCTAGGGGCAGGGCAGGAATAAAGACGCAGACATAGAGAATGGACTTGAGAACATGAGGAGTGGGAAGGGTAAGCTGGGATGAAGTGAGAGAGTGGCATGGACATATATACACTACTAAATGTGAAATAGATAGTTAGTTGGAAGCAGCTGCACAGCACAGGGAGACTAGCTGGGTGCTCTGTGACCACCTGGAAGTGTGGGATAGGGAGGGTGGGAGAGAGACGCAAGAGAGAGGAGATATGGGGATATATGTATATGTATAGCTGATTCGCTTTGTTATAAAGCAGAAACTAACACACCACTGTAAAGCAATTATACTCCAATAAAGATGTTAAAAATAAATAAAACGTGCTACGTCCAGGATGCAGGACCTACTGAGCCACACTCATATCTTACAACTATAACATAAAGGAAATTTATTAGCTTTTACAATTCAAAGTCTCAAAGGCAGGGCTCCCTTCAGGCAATAACTGACCCAGGGGCTCAAACCATGATCAGGACTTATTTTCTGCCCTCCATTTCTCAAACGTGCTCTTCCAGTACTGGCATTCCCTTCATCATCTCAAAGTGGTGCCAGCAGCTTCCTCTTCCTACTGCCAAGTTCCACCAGGGGCAGAGGGTAGTGAGGTATATGCTTCCCTAGCAACCAAATGTCTTGCATTTGAGTGCTGTTGAACGTGATTGGACAGGCTCAGACCATATGATCATCCCTGAACCAATCATGGTGGCTTTTATATCCTGATTGGCTGAAGGCCATCGTGGCATATTATTGGAGGCTGGATGGGAGGTAGTGTTAATCCCTCCCAGACCACATGCCCAGGAGAGGAAGCTTTGCCAGAGAGAGTAGGAGGAAACATCCAATGTCTTATTTGTGAACCTGAGATGCCCTAATCTGGCCTTACTACTTACTGGGTTAGGAGGTATTCTTCACTTTCAATATTCAATCCCCAGAGATTTATGACATAATGGAATTCATCCAAGAGAATTCAGTGGCATTGGGTGGAGGCTTTGCAGATGTGCCCCATGACCTCTGGAACCTGGACCACAGAGTGGATGGATGTACTCTGCTCCCTCCATCAGCACATTCTTCCTCACAGCACCCATGTTCCCTTCAAACATTCAGATTATCCCCTGTCCTTTGTTGACGACTCTGATTCTCTTGGAAAACAACTTGTGGTATGATGGGGACAATTATTCTGCACAAGGGAGATGTCAAAGAAGTTGAGCTTGCTAGAAAAGGTTCCTAAAATAATCTGATGAGGGGAAATCTCTTCAAAGCCGTATTCTCAGGCCATAAAATAGTAAAATACATAAAACAAAACAAAGTAACCCAAGAGCTTGGTATCTCCAATAGATAATTTTTAAGAGTGGCAGAGCTAAAAGCGGAAAGGAAAAAGGACAGGAGAAATAAGTTTGTGGCCATAATTACACATGTTCTTAGGCACAGGTTTGGCTAAGAAATACAGCTTCTGTACCACATGAGACTCTTTGATTGCGTTCTGTTCTGTCACCATAGATTTGTGTTCTTCAGGCCAGATATGACAAAGCTATTTATTTTGTCCCAAATACTGTGTCTATCATAGGACACATAATCACCACGTAGTCAGCTATGCCTTTCCCTAAATAAGATGAAGTGAGAAGAAATCTAGCACCCTTTCCCACTCAACTATTCTTTTCATCAAAAAGAAAAATCAAAAATAGAGCTGTAAACAAAAGCTGGTACAACTAATCACAATTTAAAAAAATACCCAGGATGGCAAGTTGCAAAAAAGTACTGTCATTGAGGTATAAGGAGAAAGACTAAATATGGCTCAATTTCTTAGAGACTATTCATCATGGCTCCATATTCTACATTAAGGAAACTAGACACAGTTAAGTGTTCCTGTTCTCAGAGGTCTTACTCATGGAACTGGAGCTGAATTCATTATCATCAATGTCCCAGCAATCAATGACTCTTTTCTTAAGTGTTCCTTAACTGTCAAAGCTAAGACTGTACACAAACCAATCTAACTGTAATGTCATATGTAAACAAATGTTCTCAAGGTAAGATTACTGAATCTTCTGGCAACAGCCTCATTTACAGGAACTGGCCAGTCCCTGCCAAGACCATCCTGTGACTGCTTCTGGCCCTCATACCCTCTAAATCATGTCTAAATGGCTTCTGTCCCACCCATCACCCGCAGTTCCCCATGGTGTGTGGTCTCCTTGCTGTAGCAAATAAGAAATCCAATGTTGTCAACTACAGGTTTGCTCCTGTTGGTTGTTAGCTGATAGAAAACAAATGCCGTATGCTAACACATATATATGGAATCTAAAAATAAAGGTTCTGAAGATCCTAGGGGCAGGACAGGAATAAAGTTGCAGAGGCAGAGAATGGCCTTGAGGACACGGGGAGGGGGGAAGGTAAGCTGGGACGAAGTGAGAGAGTGGCATAGACATATATACACTACCAAATGTAAAGTAGATAGCTAGTGGGAAGCAGCCACATAGCACAGGGAGATCAGCTCGGGGCTTTGTGTCCACCCTAGAGGGGTGGGATAGGGAGGTTGGGATGGAGAGGCAAGAGGGAGGAGGTATGGGGATATATGTATATGTGTAGCTGATTCACTTTGTTATAAAGCAGAAACTAACACACCTTTGTAAAGCAATTATACTCCAATAAAGATGTTAAAAAAATAAATAAATATCAGAAAATATTCATGGAAAATACAAAATTGTATGAAAATATTAATAAAATTATAACCATATTTCATCTTTTTCCAGGAACAAGCAATCTAAGTTACTTTCAGTTTTCTTTATATTCATATGATTCTGCCTGAGTACACTTTCTAATTTTCACTTTTAATCAGGAAACAGTTCAAACCCAACCAATACAGGTAAGGATATACCAGACACTTGCACACCTACCACCAAGATTCAATACTTGTAAACATTTTATCATCATGCTTCAGATCCTAGAAAAAACAAAAAGAAATAAAATGTTAGAAATAGAGTTAAGATCCCTTCATCATCTGCTTGTTCTCCCTCTCGCTGCAGAAGTAACCTCTGTCTTGATTTAAATCCATATGTGCTGTGAACAGTCCCTATGGACGTGTGTATCCAAAAATAAGACAGATTATTGCTTTGGGTACTTAAAAAAATATGAAGTATTGATATTATACTTCATGTATTTTTTGTCATATGCCTTTTCCTTGAATTATTATTTTTTTGCTATTTTATCCTAGTTAATTATATGTAGAGCTAGTTCATTTAGTTTAAATACTCTGTAATATTCCATTGTGTGGATAAAACATTTATTTATCTATTTCTATGGATAAATAAACAGTTAATTGTTTCCAAAATTTTCACTATTACAAACAATACTGAAAAATTCCCTTATCCATGTGGCCCTGTGCTCACCAGGAAGTGGAATTTCTGGTCAGAGGGTTTGTGTCTCTTCATGTCTAATTGTGCTGGCAAAGTGCACTCCAACGGTGGTTGTGGAGTTAGAGGAAAATCATCTCTGGCTGCCTTCGGCTGCCTCTCTAGGCCGCATCGGATTTGTCTGCAGTGGCAGTCGTGGCCATCCCCACATCCTCTACCTTTCATCTGGGACACACATAAAGGAGTTTGCTCTTGAATCTTGTGGTTCGCAGAGCTACCTTCTGATCTCCCATCGCCCTGCTCCCTGGTGGAGCTCTGCGTGCTCTGGACGTTCCTGGAGACACAGCCGGGAGCCCACCCCCTGCCCCCTAGCCACCGCCTCCACCTCCCCACTGCCCCCGTCCTTCCCCTGATTCTGTCAGCACACTATTATCTGCAGGAAATCTTTCTGTTTAAAATATTTAGATCCATTTCTGTTTTCTACCCTGAACTCTGATCCCTGCATACTCCCACCACCAATGTCAAAAAATTTCCATTTTTCCTCAGTATTAATGGACTGCTTTTTGCCAATCTGATAACTGGAAAGATGGTATTTAAGTGCTGTTTTGAGTTTTATCATGCTAAGCATCTTTTCACTTTTATAATCCATTTGGGTCTTTTCCTCCTTAATATATCTATTCATATTCTTTGCTTATTATATTAGACAGACTAATTAACCCTACATACTGTAATATGTGGCTTAACACTGAGAAAAGTTAATTTTGCTCACTGAATGTCTGCTGTGAATCAGCTGTTTTGGGAATCGGGGCTTGTTTTACTGAGTGACTCAGCCATCTTAGGATCTTTTGCATTCGGCCATGGAGATAGAGAGAGAGAGAGAGAAAAAAGAAAACATAGATGATGATGTGGGACATTTTAGGAGCCAGGCCTGGGAGGGGCTGCCCACATTCCACTGGCCAGAACTCAGTCATTTGGTCAACCTGACTTCAGAGCCTGGGAAATGTGAAGGTGTATATGGATCCAGGTGAGTGCTAATACTCTCTGTGAATTCTGTCCTGCTGGTCACAAACTATCAGGTTATTCCCCTCTGCCCATACATTCAACATCCTTATATC
Organism: Delphinapterus leucas; assembly: GCF_059928025.1. NCBI lineage: Eukaryota > Metazoa > Chordata > Mammalia > Artiodactyla > Monodontidae > Delphinapterus > Delphinapterus leucas. Next base: position 30,496,000 of record NC_143134.1, read on the forward strand.
CCTCCCCAAGCAGACCATGCAAAATGCCATCAAGTCCCTGCATCCAGCTCAGAGTCCAGGTGATGGATATTCCTCTTCATCAGGTCCAGAGGAAAAATTTCTCTATGGACTAGAAAGTCAAGTCATACCCCTCCTCCCTGTAGATCCTATGGCAGAAGTAGAGTGGGGCAGGACTCCTGCAATAAAACCTGTTCAGAATAAGGGAGAGAGGAAGACACAACATAGTTATTGTTTCAAAGTTATAATGTACTCTCACCAGACAGTCTCTGGGATGGTGCCCTGCCCTTGGAGTATAGATTCCTTGATTAGGCCTTAATTAAACTCTCTAGGAGGAGCTCTCTGTTCCATTGTGTTTGATGATACAATATCTAGAAAGCTTCTCCTCATCCATTTTATTGACCACATATGATACATGTGTTGAGGAAGAATATATACATTTGTCCTTGGGAATGTATAGACTTTGAAGCCTGCATCTTGCTCTTAAGTCTGTTCTGGTCATCTACTGCTGTGTAACAAACACCCCAAAGGTTAGTAGCTTAAAAATAAAAGTCATTTATTTAGATCACAAATCAATTTGACCTGAGCTCAGTGGTGTCGACTAGGATCACTCAACTTGAGCTTAAGGACCCACTTCCAAAGTGGCTCACGCACATGGCTGGCAAGTTGTTGCTGGAGCTTGGCTGGAATTTCATCCAGAGCTAAGGGCCTGGTGCCTCCCAGGTGGGCCTCTTCAGGGAGGATGGGCTTTCTCACAGAATGGTGACTGGGTTCCAAGAACAAACATCGAACAATAACCAGATAGGAGATGGATCACCCTTGATGACCTAGCCATGGAAATCCCATAATGGAAGTTCCCTCATAGTCCCAAGCATGCCCAGAGTCCAGGAGAGAGAATATAGACCTCCATCCCTTGATGGCAGGTGTGTTGATCACACTGTAAAGGAGAATGTGGGGTGGGACATAGTGGTGTGGCCACTTTGGAAAATACAGCCTGCTACAGAGGCCCAAGTAGAGTCTTTGAACATTTTCATTGTCACCATTGTTTTCTCCATTAGTGGTTTTGTTGGCAACATGATTTCCTCAAAAGTTTGATAGGTATCTGGTCTATTTGTTTCCATTTAGGTCCAAACTCCAGTAACTATAACCATAGTTGTTTTTCTTCCCTGAATGTAGATTCAAGTCTTCTTTATTACTCTGCTTCCTTACCTCATTCCTCTTCCTCTCAACTTTCTGGAGGCTTTCTTGGGGCTCTCAGGCTTGTGTGAGAAGGCCACACCTACAGCCTCATCTTTCTCTTTATTCACTGGAGAAGTTTTACTGTACTGTTGTTGGCCAAATTTTTTTAAAAATCCCATCTCTTATTGCCTGTGATCTAGAAGCCCTTGGCTTTTCCAATTCTGAGTGACTGGAATTTGTGGAATTTTGCCCTGTTTCCTTTTATTTCTCCTTGTAAACTGCCTTCTTGAGCTCATCTCATTCTTGGAAGACCTTTCCAAATGTGGCCTCTACATACTTTGAACTTTTCTAATTTACTTTTCATCCTTGAGCTGTTAGCTTAATTAGGCACATAATGTGCCTCCCAATTATCACAGGCAACAGTTCTACTAAATTTTTACCAAATCATAACATGGATTTCCATGCTTCCAGGATCACGTGTTAGTTTCCTTGCCAACTGCCACCCAAAACTAAGGCAATGCCACAGATGTCAGGTTTTCATATGCAAGCCCCCCACCCCTGGCACTAATTTCTACATGGATAAGGTAATTAGCACTGTCTATTCTAACAAACAACTCAAATATCTTGGAGGATTAACATCACAAAGATTTACTTTCTGCTCATATCCTAGTCTGATGTGGATCTGACCTAGATAATGGCTCTTCTCCAAGTGTATCCAGGGATCTAGTATAGTTGGCCCTTGAACAATATGGGAACCAACGACCTGTACAGTTGAAAATCCATGTATAACTTTGACTCCCCCAAAACTTAACTACTAGTAGCCTTCTGTTGACTGGAATCCTTACCAATAATATAAACAGTCAATTAACACATATTTTGTACATTATATGTATTATATATAGTATTCTTAAAATAAGCTAGAGAAAAGATAATGTTAAGAAAATCATGAGGAAGAGAAAATACATTTACAGTACTGTACTGTACTTATCAATACCAAAGTTTACATTGTCATTTACAAGATGAATTGTCTGTCAGTACCTACATCAATATTCTTATATGATACAAAATATTGTAGATGCTATACATATTACCAACACTACACATCAAAAATGAAAAGATAATGTGAATTCATGTTTATTTACAGGTACTGTATTCATTGAAAAAATCCACTTATAAGTGGACCCACACAATTCAAACCCATGTTGTTCAAGGCTCAGCTGTTTATTCCATTGTGTGGCTCTCCATCTAGGAGGACTTCACTTTCAGCCATGGAGATGGAGGAGACACAGCCCACAGAAGATTGTACCAGACATCTTAGAGGCCAGAGCTGCAAATGATAGACATCTCTTTGCTCAAATGTCATTGGCCAAATTTGACCATGTGGCCAGTCTAAGAAGGGAGACTGGTGAATAGAGAGAGGGTTGGATATGAGTAGGCAATCCTTGTCTCAATGTGGTTTCTTTATCTCCTTCTAGTTGATGGGTAGAAAATATTCAAGTTTTCAATAATCTAATCAGTAATATCATTACAAACATCTTTCCTAAACCCAGGCCTATCTACTGGAGCTCTTAGAGTATCCTTTGTTATTTAAAAGTTTGAACTTAATTGAATGTACTACATTTTTCCTTTTATGGTTTCTGCTTTTGAGGCTTACCTAAGAAATGCTTTCCTGCACTAAGGTCATAATATATTCTTCAGTGTTTTCTTGTAGGTCTTTATACCATCATTTTTCTGTGTGTGGAACTTTGGGATTGGATTTTTGCATTTTCAGCCTATATTTGACAAAGGCACCAGTTTGTTTCCTTAATGGTTTCTCATTTCCCAACATGGAAACACCACACTGGTCACATATCATGTTTCTAAACATAATGGCTCTCTTTCTGAACACTTGTTTTGCACCATTTTTCTGCTCAGTTATGCATTGAAAACAATATTTGTTATTTTATATTTCTAGGTATTAGTTATATTGTTCACCTTATTGCCTGCACTGGAGGTTCACAATTTTTTTTTAGAATAAAAATTGTAATTTTTATTGATATATGCTATTTCCTCTTATTATTAAATATTTTTCAAAAGTGATTTTTATAACTGCATCCTATAAATCCAACATAATTTGTTTAAATGCTTCCCTTGGTGAGCATTTATCTAATCCTATTTTATGTTAGTGTTTAATCTTTGCCTGATTTCCTCTGGCCTCCCCCATCCCAGGATTTTAAGAGCTTTATGGAATGACAAAGCTCCCGCTACTCTTTTTATATTTCTGCTCAAACAGTAATTTGTTGAAGGGGTGCCCCCTGCTCCTCTGCATCCCTTATGCATTAATTGGGGCTCCCTGAGCCTCCCTATGCCCTCTCTCTCCCCCTTTTACCCCTCCCACCACATACACCCCTCATCTCTTTATTTACAACATTTCAATTTTGCAAAGAATATATATATTCATATCTATTTTTTTACATATGATAATTTTCACTTTTATTACAGATAGACTGTATGACAGAGCTGTATTCTGTAATGACCTGACTGACAAGTCCCTATCTGGGGTGGGGTAGGGCAGTGCCCATATGCATCAATTAGCTTATTTTTTTCCCATTAGTCACAGTGCCTGGTCTGATTCTCTTCTGTTCTATCACTTGAAGAATTGTATCAACAAGCTAGAATAAAATGGAATAAAATGTAAACAAATGGCATTGTAAAAATGAAAAAGAAAGAATAACATTTACCTTTAAAAGATTAAAGCTAAAGGGAATAAAAAATATTAAAGCAGGAAAAAAAAGCACTTATCTGTCTTGCTACATATTTATCCACTTTATAGTGAGAATGTTTCTGTGAAAAAGAATCAGAAGTCAGAAAGACTGCTGAATCTGCTGTTGGCACTTTGAATTAACTCACTGTTTCTAAGACTAGGGATCTCTTGCCCAGAAAGGTAGGGAGACTTCATCACCCTGGATAGAGAGCCACAATGGGTGGGAGTGAGCACCAGATTCCCTCATCACCAGGGTAATGTGATGGTTGGTTGGAAAGCCTCCAGATGGAAGCAATCTAAGAACAGATACAAGTGTGAAAGAGCTTGAATTCCAGAATAGTGTGGAAGCTTTGGAAATTCAAGAAGGGGATCCCTCTTTTTAGCCTCAGACTTAAACCTATTGAGGCTGCCCCAAATTTTTCCCCAAAAACTTCAGAAATATTCATTGGAGGACTCCAGTGTTGCTCAGTATTATCTATTCTGGAAGAGAATCATCTAATTGTACTTCATCAGATGGAGGCAAACCACTGACTGCAAATAGATCTTAGTTGCTTTCTGTTGAACACATTGAAGATTATAAATTTAAACCATGATTGGTGAATTTTCATAAATTTCTGAGACTGTAAAAAGCTTGAAAAGTTGACAAATGAGACAACCCACTTATAGCACAAAGTACTATAAGGACATGTTTTGAAAAATTTCATGATGAATAAAATTATTACAGAATTTACTATTTAAAATAGACCCACTGAACTTCCTTGACTTATCTCTCCTCCCTGCTAAGCACAACTATAAACCCTGGAAGTAACATGAGAGATGACAAAAGGTGAGCTCCAAATGATGGAAAGAGGAAGGCAACCTGGTTTGTGACCTCAGGACTGAAGGATAAACACACAGACAAGGCGTCTTATGACACCTCACTCACAGAAGAAGGGAGCCCAGGCCCAGTACTTCCTGATTCCCAGCCCACTGCAGTTGGCATCCCAGGCAGGTTGTGCCCTCCCCCAAATCAAATAGGAGTACTGCAACAACAGCAGGCAAACCCAGCAACTGCCAAAAGATCCACTGGGGCTGCTGACAACAGGCAGCCAGTGGGTACACTGTTCTCCTTTGACACTTGGATTGGGACCCCCCTCACCACCCAGCTGTGAGCACCAGCAAGGGGTTCCATCACAACAAGGATCTGACGGGAGCCTTATTGCTCCACAGGCTGGAGATGTGCTTTCTCCACAGAGAGGCCAGCCTGGGCATCAGCAGGGGCCAGTGAGAGCCCAACAGCACAAGACACACCACCATCCCAAAATAGCACCACCAAGGCTCTGACATTTAGATTGCCGCAAAAGTGGGACAAGACCTGTGTGCCTAACCTAAATAAGTTAAAATGAAAATAAATAAGATTATTAAATAAAATTTAAAACTTTAGTGGGACCCAGAGTCTTCTAAATAACAGCTAAAATATCCTGATTATAATTTAAAAATCATCTAGCATATGAAGAACCAAGACAATAACAACTTAAATGAGCAGACAATCAACTGAAGCCAACAGAGAGAAGAATCAGATGTTAGAACTATCTGACAAGGATTTTAAAGCAATGATCATACTAGTGATTAATGAGTAATTAAAATTTTCTTAGAAAAATTAAAAGAAAATCTCATCAAAAAGATTAGGAATAAAAAGGAACCAAATGGAAATTATAGAACTGAAAAATAAAGTAACAGAAATAGAAAACTCTCTGAATGGGCTCAATAGTAGAGTGGAGATGACAGAGGATAGAAACAGTGAATTTGAGGACCGATCAATAGAATTTACCTAATCTGAACAACCGTGAGAAAATAGACTAAAAACAATGAACAGAGACTCAGCAACATTTGGGACAATAAAAAATCCAACATTTGTATCATTGGAATACCAGAAGGAAAAGAAAAAGAGTGGATGTGAAAGAGTATTTGAGGGAATAGTAGCTAAAAATTTCCAAAATTTGGTGAAATAGATAAACCCATAGCTTTAAGAAGATGGTCAAACCACAGATAGAATAAACACAAAGAAACCTCTACCAAGATACATTGCAATTAAACTTCTGAAAATAAAAACAAAGAAAAGCTCTTTAAAACAGCTGGAGAGAAAGGACACATTATCCATAGGGAATGCCAAGTCAAATGACAGAGGATTTCTCATTTGAAGCTATGGAACAACAACAACAAAAATAAACCAAGAATGTCCAATATTCTTTCAAGTGCTGAGAAAAAGAACTGTCAACCATAAATTCTGTGTCTGGTAAAAATATTTTTTAGGATTGGATCAAGATGGCAGAGGAGTAAGATGTAGAGCTCACCTTCTCCCACAAATGCATCAAAAATACATCTACATGTGGAACATTCCTCACAGAACACCTACTGAACACTGACAGAAGACCTCAGACTTCCAAAAAGTCGAGAAAATCTCCATATAACTGAGTAGGACCAAAGGAAAAAAAAAGAAAGAAAGGAATCGGGAGAGGACATGAACCCCTGGGAAGGAGCTGTGAAAGAGGAAAGGTTTCTGCAAACTGGGAAGTCTCCTCACTGACGGGGAGATCAGCCAGGACAGAGGGGGAGCTTTGGAACTATGGAGAAGAACCCAGCAACCAGTTTATGGAAGGCAAAGTGGAGGGGGCCCTGCACAGATGGTCAGTGCTGTCCCAGCACTCCTCAGCTTGAGATGTTCATCCACTGGGGTGGGCAGGGGCTGGGGGCTGAGGCTCAGGCTTTGGAGGTCAGGCCCGGGAGAGAGGATTGGGGTTGGCTGCATGGAGACGGCCTGAGGGGGCTATGGTATGGTGTGCCACAAACAAGGGAGTACGGGAGGAGGCCTGGGCCCAGCAGAGAGGCAGGGCACCATTGTTCAGGTGGGGCATGAAAAGATTAGTGGACCCACCATAGGAGCTTCTTTATCCACACACTCTCTCAGACAGCACGGCACTGCCTACATGAGCTCTGGGAACAGGCATGAGCCGACGCTACCATCTCAGACTCCAGAGGTGAGAACAACCACTGCCACCACTAAGGGTCCTGTGACCAGGCACCAACTACTACCCCCACCTCCCTGGGAGTGTGCACAACCCACCAACACCAAGGGTCCCACAACCAGGAGCCAACTGCTGACCCGCCTTCCTGGTAACATGAATGGGAGTGCACCTACACAGTCCCTATCAGTGGAATAATGGTCAGCACATGCTGAGGAAAGAGATGGCAAGCATCCAAACCAAAAACAGCCCTCACACCAAAAAAAATCCACACAAGCTACGCAGGGATGCTCCCGCATATAAATAGCTTTCCAAGGCTACAGTAGATAATTGTTTCTCCTAAGTTCACAGAGTAAGAGAAATATAAGCAAACTAAAGAAGCAAAGGAGTCACTCCCAGTTGAAAGACCAAGAGACTTCTCCTGAGGAAACAAAAAATGAAACAGACAGACTTCTTCAGTTCAATAGACACTGAGTTCAAAAAAGGAGGTAATGCAAACAATAAATGCTGGAGAGGGTGTGGAGAAAAGGGAACTCTCTTGCACTGTTGGTGGGAATGTAAGTTAATACAGCCACTATGGAGAAGAGTTCCTTAAAAAACTAAAAATAGAACTACCATACGATCCAGCAATCCCACTACTGGGCATATAACCTGAGAAAACCATAATTCAAAAAGAGTCATGTACCACAATGTTCATTGCAGCTCTATTTACAATAGCCAGGACATGGAAGCAACCTAAGTGTCCATTGACAGATGAATGGATAAAGAAGATGTGGCACATATATACAATGGAATATTACTCAGCCATAAAAAGAAAATGAAATTTAGTTATTTGTAGTGACGTGGATGGACCTAGAATCTGTCATACAGAGTGAAGTAAGTCAGAAAGAGAAAAACAAATACCATATGCTAACACATATATATGGAATCTGAAAAAAAAAAAAAAAAGGTCCTGAAGAATGGAGGGGCAGGACAAGAATAAAGACGTAGATGTAGAGAATGTACTTGAGGACACGGGTGGGGGAAGGGTAAGCTGGGATGAAGCGAGAGAATGGCATGGACATATGTACACTACTAAATGTAAAATAGGTAGCTAGTGGGAAGCAGCCACATAGCACAAGGAGATCAGCTCAGGGCCTTGTGACCACCTAGAGGGGTGGGATAGGGAGGGCAGGAGGGAGACACAAGAAGGAGGAGATATGGGGATACATGTATATGTATAACAGATTCACTTTGTTATAAAGCAGAAGCTAACACACCATTTAAAGCAATTATACTCCAATAAAGATGTTTAAAAAAATGGAGGTAATGAAAATACTGAAGGAATTAAGAAAGACTATTGACAGAAATGCAGATTACTATAAAAAGGAACTAAAAACTATTTGCCGACATGAAAGCTGAGCTAAAGGCAATGAACAACAGAATGAATAATGCAGAAGAAAGATTAAGTGATCTGGAAGATAGAATAATGGAAATCATCCAATCAAAACAGCAGACAGAAAGCCAAATAAAAAATGAAAGCAATATAAGAGAATATGGGGTAGTATAAAACATCCCAATCTACACATAATAAGTATTCCAGAAGGAGAAGAAAGAGAAAACGAGATTGAAAATATATTTGATGAAATTATGGCTGAAAACTTCCCAAACCTAAATAAGGAAACAGATATACAGATACAGGAAGCACAGAGGGTCCCAAACAAGATGAACCCTAACAGACCTACACCGAGACATATTATAATGAAAATGGCAAAAGTTAAAGATAAAGAGAGGATTCTAAAGGCAGCAAGAGAAGAACAAAGAGTTAATTACAAGGGAACCCCCATAAGTCTATCAGCTTATTTCTCTACAGAAACACTGCAGGCCAGAAGTCAGTGGCAAAATATATTCAAAGTTGAAAGGGAAAAATCTGCAACCTAAAATAATCTACCCAGCAAGATTATCATATAGAACAGGAGGAGGGATAAAGAATTTCTCAGACAAGAAAAAACTAAAAGAATACAGCAATACTAAACCTATCCTAAAAGAAATATTGAAAGATCTTCTCTAAATAGAAAAGAAACAAAAAGATATAGGAAGGAGGAAATCATAATTCAAAAGTCAATCACTTAAATTAGCCAGTATACAGATCAAAAAGAGAGAAAAAAGAAACCTATTTGTGAAAGCTATGATAAACACAAGGAACAGCAAAAGGATAAAAATGAAGATTAAAAAAGGACATCAAAATCATAAAATGTGGGGAAGGAGAATAAGAAAATGCAGATTCTTTTTTTTTTTTTTAGAATGTGTTTGAGCATATATGACTATCATTCTAAAGCAAGCAGATATAGGAAGGGGTTAACATACTTGAAAAACAGGGCAACCACAAACATACAATAGATTCACAAAAACCAAAAAGAAGAGAACACAAGCATAAAATAAAAGGTCATCAACAAACCACAAACAGGAAAACAAAAAGAAAGGAACAAAGAAGAAACAAAGAATAACTGGAAAGCAAGGTTTAATAAGGCAATAAATACATATCTATCAATAATTACCTTAAATGTCAATGGACTGAATGCTCCAATCAAAAGACATAGAGTGGCAAACTGGATTAAAAAACAAGAGCCTACAATATGCTGCCTACAAGAGACCCACCTTAGGGCAAAGGACACACATAGATTGAAAGTGAAGAGATGGAAAAAGACATTTCATGCAAACTGAAATGAAAAGAAAATGGAAGTTTCAGTACTCATATCAGACAAAATATACTTTAAATCAAAGGCTGTAAAGAGAGGTAAAGAAGGACACTATATAATGATAAAAGGATCAATACAAGAAGAGGATTTTACACTCATCAACATATATGCACCTAATATAGGAGCGCCAAAATACATAAAACAAATACTAACAGACATAGAGGGAGAAACTGATGGGAATACAATAATAGTAGGAGAATTTAACACCCCACTCACATCAATGGACAGATATTCTAGACAGAAAATCAATAAGGCAACAGAGATCCTAAATAATACAATAGAACAGTTAGACTTAATTGATATTTTCAGGGCATTACATCCAAAAAACAAGAATACACATTCTTTTCAAGTGCACATGGAACAGTCTCTAGGATTGACCATGTACTAGGGCACAAAACTAACGTCAACAAATTTAAGAGTATAGAAATTATTTCAAGCATCTTCTCTGACCACAATGGCATGAAACTAGAAATCAACCACAAGGAAAGAAATGAGAAAAAAGAAACGATTACATGGAGATTAAATAACATGCTACTAAAAAACCAATGGGTCAATGAGGAAATAAAAAAAGAAATTAAGAAATACTTTGAGACAAATGTCAATGAAAACACACCATACAAAATCTATGGGATGCAGCAAAAGCAGTTCTTAGAGGGAAGTTCATAGCAATACAGGCCTTCCTCAAAAAACAAGAAAAATCTCAAATAACCAACCTAACCTACCACTTAAAAGAATTAGGAAAAGAAGAACAAACAAACAGTAGAAGGAAGGAAATAAAGATCAGGGAGGAAATAAATAAAATAGAGATTAAAAAAACAAAAAAAAATCAATAAAACCAAGAGCTGGTTCTTTGAAAGGTTAAACAAAACTGATAAACCTCTGGCCAGGCTCACCAAGAAGAAAAGAGAGAGAACCAAAATAAACAAAATAAGAAATGAAAAAAGAGAAATCTCAACTGATACTGCAGAAATACAAAAAAACATAAGAGAATACTATGAACAATTAGGTGCCAATTAATTTGACAACCTAGAAGAAATGAACAACTTTCTAGAACCATACAGCCCACCAAAACTGAATCAAGAAGAAATAGAAGAAATAGATAATGTCTGGAAGGGAAGAGATAAAATTATCACTATATGCAGATGATATGACACTATATATAGAAAACCCTAAGGACTCCACACAAAAACTACTAGGTCTAATAAATGAATTCAGTAAAGTAGTAGGATACAAAATTAATATTAAGAAATTGGTTGCATTTCTTTACACTAACAATGAAATATCAGAAAGGGAATGTAAAAAATATACCTTTTAAAATACCACCAAAAGAAAAATGCCTAGGAATAAACCTGACCAAGGAGGTGAAAGATTTATATGCTGAGAACAATAAAAAAATTAATAAAGGAAATTAAAGAGGATTCAAAGAAATGGAAAGATATCCCATACTCTTGGATTGGAAGAATTAATATTGTTAAAATGGCAATACTACCCAAAACAATCTACAGATTTAATGCCACCCCTATCATATTACTGATGATATTTTTCACAGAACTAGAAGAAATAATCCAAAAATTCATATAGAACAATAAAAGACCCGGAATTGCCAAAGCAATCTTGAGGAAAAGCAACAAAGCAGGAGGCATAACTCTCCCAGACTTCAGACAATACTACAAAGCTACAGTAATCAAAACAGTGTGGTATTGATACAAAGCAGACATACAGATCAAAGGAACAGAACAGAGAGCCCAGAAGTAAATCCACATACCTATGGTCAATTAATCGTTGACAAAGGAGACAAGAATATAAAATGGGGAAAAGACAATCTCTTCATCAAGTGATGCTGGGAAAGTTGAACAGCTGCATGTAAATCAATGAAGTTAGAACACACCCTCACACCATGCACAAAAATAAATTCAAAATGGCTTAAAGGCTTAAGCATAAGACATGACATCATAAAACTCCTAGAGGAGAGCATAAGCAAAACATTCTCTGACGTAAATCATACAAATGTTTTCTTAGGTCAGTCTCCCAAGGCAATAGAAATAAAAACAAAAATAAACAAATGAGACCTAATCAAACTTACAAGCTTTTGCACAACAAAGGAAATCATAAAAAAAAAGAAAAGAAAAGACAACTTATGGAATGGGAGAAAATATTTGCAAATGATGTGACCGACAAGGGCTTAATCTCCAATATATACAAACAGCTCATACAACTCAACAACAACAAAAACCAAACAATCCAAATGAAAAATGGGCAGAGGATCTTAATAGACACTTCTCCAAAGAAGACATGCAGATGGCCAATAGGCACATGAAAAGATGCTCAACATCACTAATTATTAGAGAGATGCAAATCCAAGCTACAGTGAGGTACCACCGCTAAATGGCCACCATTAAAAAGTCTACAAATAACAAATGCTGGAGAGGGTGTGGAGAAAATGTAACCCTTGTACACTGTTAGTGGGAATGTAAGTTGGTGCAGCCACTATGGAAAACAGTATGGAGGTTCCTCAGAAAACTAAACATAGAATTACTATATGATCCAGCAATTCCACTCCTGGGCATATACCTGGACAAAACTGTAATTCAAAAAGATACACGCACCCCTATGTTCATAGCAGCACTATTCACAATAGCCAAAACATGGAAACAACCTAAATGTCCATCCACAGATGAATGGATAAAGAAGATGTGGTACATACATACAATGGAATACAACTCAGCCATAAAAAAGAATGAAACAATGCCATTTACAGTCACGTGGATGCAACTAGAGATTATCATACTAAATAAAGTAAGTCAGGAAAAGAAAGACAAATACCATATGATATCATTTATATGTGGAATCTAAAATATGGCACAAACAAACCTATCTACAAAACAGAAAGACTCACAGACATAGAGATCAGACTTGTGGTTGCCAAGGTGGAGGAGGAGAGGGAGAGGGCAAGGGATGGACTGGGAGTTTGGGGTTGGTAGATGCAAACTATTACATTTAGAATGGATAAACAACAAGGTCCTACTGTATAGCACAGGAAACTATATTCAGTCTCTTGGGATAAACCATAATGGAAAAGAATCCAAAAAAGAATATATATATGTGTATAACTGAGTCACTTTGCTGCACAGCAGAGATTGGTACAACATTGTAAATCAACTATACCTCAATAAAAAAATAAATAAAAATAAAACAACATCACAATAAAAAATAAATAAAATTTTAAAATAAAGCATTTCAGCCACAAAAATGGGAGAGGGAGGATAAATGAAAAAAGACTGTCAATATCTTGAAGGCTGTTGCATGTGGGATGAATATCTGGGGGTTCATTTTGGGTGTTCATCTTATTTACTTTTGTTTTGCTTATGTTTGAAAATTTTTAGAATAAAAATTAATTTATAAAAGAAAGTAATCAAAACAGTGTGGTGTTTTGATTACAAAGAGAGCCCTGAAATAAACCCATGCACCCATGGTCAATTAATCTATGACGAAAGAGACAAGATTATACAACAGAGAAAAGACAGTCTCTTCAACAGGTGGTGTTGGGAAAGCTAGACAGCTATGTGTAAATCAATAAAATTAAAACATTCCCTCACACCATACACAAAAGTAAACTCGAAATGGTCAAAGATCTAAATATAAAGCATGATGCCATAAAATTCCTAGAAGGGAACATTAGCAAAGCATTCTTTGACATAAATTGTAGCAATATTTTCTTAGTCCAGTGTCCTAAGGCAAAAGAAATAAAAGCAAAACCAAACAAATGGGACCTAATCAAACTTAAAAGCTTTTGCACAGCAAAGCAAACCATCAACAAAACAAAAATACAACCTATGGAATGGGAAAAAATATTTGGAAACAATGTGACCAATGAGGGATTAATATCCAAAATACACAAACAGTTCATACAACTCAATATCGAAAAAACAAACAACCCTATCAAAAACTGGGCAGAAGAACTAAATAGATATTTTCCCAAATAAGGCAAACAGATAGCCAACAGGCACATGAAAAAATGCTCAGCATTGCTAATTATTACAGAAATGCAAAAAAAAAAAAAAAAAAACTACAATGAGGTATCACCTCGCACCAGTCAGAATGGCCACCATCAAAAATTCTACAAAAACTGAATGCTCGAGAGGGTGTAGAGAAAAGGGAGCCCTTGTACACTGTTAGTGGGGATGTAAAATGGTGGATACACTATGGAAAATTATATGGAGGTTCCTTTAAAAACTAAAAATAGAGCTACCATATGATCCAGTAATCCCACTCCTGGGTATATATCTAGAAAAAATGAAAACTCTAATTACAAAAGATACCTGCACCCCAATGTTCATAGCAGTACTATTTACAGTAGCCAAGACATAGAAGCAACACAAGTGCCCATCAACAGATGATTGGCTTAAGAAGAAGTGATATATATATATATATATATATATAATGGACTATTACTCAGCCATAATAAAGAATGAACTATTGCCATTTGCAGCAACATGGATGGGCCTAGAGAACATTATACTTAGTGAAGTAAGTCACACAGAGATAGACAAATACTATATGATATCACTTATATGTGGAATCTAGAAACAATGCAAATGAATCTATATACAAAATAGAAACAGACTCATGGACATAGAAAACAAACTTATTATTACCAAAGGGGAGAGGGAGGAGGGAGAGACAAATTAGGAGTATGGGATTATTCTAATAATATAGATAAGCAATATGATTTACTGCATAGCACAAGTAGTTATATTCAATATCTTGTAATAACCTATAATGAAATATAATCAGAAAAAAATAACTGAATTACTGTTGTACACCTGAAACTAACACAATATTGTAAATCAACAATACTTCAATTTTTAAAAAAAAGCAATGTGTGATGAGAAAATAATTAGTTACATCTCTTCCTGGAAAAATAGTTGGGAAAATGATTCCAAAGTAAAATGGCTCAACATTGCTAAATAAGTGTATGGTGTCCACAAGGAGAGTAAGACCCTCTTCGGACAAAGTGGATCTTATTAATTGTGACTGCAGAGGTCAGGAACACATTATGGTGCTTTACTGGTCACCTATGAGCAAGTGAGATGAACTCATAAGTGAAGAGGGACCTGGGAATACTGGCAGGTAAGGGAGGTGGGATGTAGATGCAGCACTGGCTCCAGGGCAAGACCCACATATCAGAGATGAAGTTCAGAAAACTTTATTCTCAGTTACAAGCTGAGAATGGTGGTAGGTGAAAAATCAGGAAACAGCTGTATAGAGTATGATTTCAACTACAATAAACATTATATATGGGGAAAATGGTGATACAAGTAAACTGTGATGTGACTTATCACATATCATTGTAATATCCAGTGGAACCACTAAAAACTATAAAACATCATACGTTCAAAAATACAAGTTGTAATCCTAAAAATATTCAAGAATTTTGTTGCTACAGGAAGACAAAAAAAGAAAAAATATAGCAAGAAAGAACAGAAGAATGAAAAACAGAAGAAACAAATAGAAATAGTTCTGTTTCAGATTAATAAGATGAATAAAAACAAAAATTTTATTTTACCTTTATTCATTCTCTGATACACTCCATTTCTTCATCTAGATCTGAATTTCTGATGTTTGTAATTTTCCTTCTCCCCAAAGAACTTCTTTTAATATTTCTTTGCAGGGCACATGTGTTGGGGATAAATTTCCTGTTTTGTGTTTGGGAAAAGTCTTTATTTCTCCTTCACTTTTGAAAAATCAATTTTGCTTGATATAGAATTCTAGGTTGGTGGATTTTTCATTCACACTAAATATTTCACTCCACTCTCTTGTTTGCATGAGAAGTCTGCTGAAATTTTTATTGTTGTTTTTCTATAGGTTATGGTGTTCCCCTCTCCCATCCCTTACCCTTGATTTCATGATTTAATGTTTGCCTTTAGTTTTCTGCAGTTTGAACATAATATACCTAAGGTGTATGAAATATATATATATAAGTATATATATGATATATATATGATATATATAATGTACATATTTCCTCTGCATTTTAGTTTTGGAAGCTTCTATTGGCCTGTCTTCAAGCTCACTGATTCTTCCCTTGCTGTTCAATCTACAAAAGGGCAATCAAAGCCATTCTTCATTTCTGTAACAGTGCTTTTGAGTTCTAACATTTCCTTTAGATTCCTTCTCAGAATTTCCATCTCTCTGCTTTCATTACTGATCTGTTCTTGCAGGTTGTAGACTTTTTCCATTAGAGTGCTTAACATATTAATCATACTTATTTTAAATTCTCTGATAATTCCAACATCTGTGTATATCTGAGTCTAGTTCTGATACTTGCTTTGCCTTTTCAGGCTGTGAGTTTTGGGGATTGTTTGTTCATTTTGCCTTTTAGCACTCCATGGTGGAAGATGGACAGGTTTATTTGGGTAATAGTAACTAAGGTAAACAGTCCTTCAGTTTGAGAATTTATGTTAATCTAGCCAGGTGTTGGGCTTTGATTAGCATTTATAGCTGTAGGTGCCAGAGGCTTCAGCTCCTCTCATGTACTTGCCTTCATCTCTATTCTCAGCGTTGGGCTTCCCTAAGTGCTCCTTCTCAGAAAGAGTCTGTGGATTTTAGCCCTTTTTGCTGGAATCCACTCCTATTATATTGGAGCCCTGTTAGTGTGATGGTAAGATGTGGGGAAGGGAGAACATTCTATAATCTCATGATTAAATCTCAGTCCTTTTGTGGGCCTGTGTCTCAGGGCTATGACCTTCACACATTTCTCCAATGATATAGCCCCCTGCCTTTGGTGGCTGCAGTGGAAGCAGTGCCCTTTCCCCAGCTGGAATAAGCCTCTGGTAAAGCCTTCCCCCTGGAGATAGGCCTTTGTTAGGGAGAAGATATGGAGATATTTCACAAGAATTATTCTTACCTTCCACCTGCCAGAAACAGTAGGATGTCTCTTGGCTTTTCACAATGAGAACATGTTGGAGTTTCTGAATGAAAAAAAACCCCACAGAAGTAGGGTTCCCCCTAGGGCTGCAGACCATGGGAATGTCTCACCCTCACACTGGTCCATGCTCAACCTCCAGCAATGCATCAAAGTTATCACTTTTTTAAGAGTTCCTACCACTTTATGGATCCAGTAGCTTCTGATCCAGGAAAGCACATCTCAGGTGTCTCTCCAGATTTCAGGGTGGTGTCTTGATCTGTAACCTCAGTTCTCTGATGAGTCTGGGAAAAGTCATTGATTTTCAGTTCATTCAGCTTTTGATAATTTGCAAGCTCTTGACATGTCAAAGCTGAAACCAAAAGTTTGATTTTTTAAAATATTTTTTAGTAAGCTTCCCTACCTAATACCCAGACTATGTAAAGTGGGGCTCCTTTGGAAAGTAGACCGCAATGAAGCTCCCATGGAGTTTGCTATTGGCCAATCCCACCAAATAAAGAATTCATCTTATTTAATTCTGAGTTACTGGGGCCAGCCTAAGGGGGAGTTCCTTCATTTGTACCCCCCAGGGGGTTAGGTGGGAGTGAGTCTACAGGCCACTGAAGAATAGGACTGTTTGGTGACCAAAGTAAATGGGGAAATCATGGTTTGAAAAGAAGCTTTGATGAATTATTTGGCACCAGCAATAGGGAAATGGTATGACCTCCAATAAACACATAATTGTTTACCTCCTGGAGCAGGAAGCACTTAAGGGTTGTGGAAATTCCCAGGTCTTTTATGTGCCCTGGTTTCACCCTTTCTTAAACACTACCCCTTCTGAAATTTCAAATATATCCACATTCTGTTGAAATCTTGAAGTTTTAAAAATTTAGACTCTTGTCATTGTCCTACGTTCCTCATGCTACTTTCCTGTTACCTTCCCACAGGCAACTTCTACTTAAGTCACATACTTGACCTTCTAGCATTCTCTGGAGCCTCTGGGAGCTGTCCAATGAGGAATCATCACTGCTTTTTCTCAAGCAAATCTTGGCTCCTTCATGTTTTGACACTCACTCCTTCCCTCCAGCCATTCATGCTCCTGCTGCTTTGACCCCTTTTACACCTCAGAAAACTTTAGAATTATCAGTCTTAGGTGGTGAGTGAGGGTGATTAAATTGGGAATCTTTCTTACAACCTTGACTGGGGTTTGGGGGACTTTTTAGAAATCAAAAGTTTCCTTCTCTCCAAGTGAAATCCCACACCAATATTTGGATTTATAATGTGGCCTAGACCAATGTGTGGTTTTTCTGGTTCTGTTCTTTTTAGCATCCCTTGAGAGAATAAATGATAATGCAGGAGAACAATTTCACAAGGACCTAGCTTCCCTTGCAACACATTAGCTTTACTTGCCTGCTTTTATGTGCACCTTGGTACTGTCAGCTCAACAGATGGTGTCCTTACAGGCAATATTGGTACCTGCAGAAAAAAGACATCTTGGTTTCTTCTCACATCAGTCCTAGGTTAGACCCTTTCCAGCCATGCAGGGGTGTTGGTTTATGAGTGCTGCAGCAGTGAACATGGTGAATCATTTACCCAGTGGACATAAAAGACATACCAAGTGAAGTAACTTTAAATAATTAGCTTGGAGTGACTAGTAGCTAGGAAGTGGCTTTTAGAGATACCCAAGGTTGAGAGGGTATTTTTAAAAACCATTTCCTATAGATGATGAAAAAGTAGAGTTTGCCCTCTTCATGTCTGCTCCTTCCAAATAGATGTGTCTAAAAAAGCATTTTCCCCCTATTCCTCTACTCTACCACCCCGTTAAAACAAAAAGGGATTTATGACCCGCTCCTCAATACATGTAAAATTTGTACAAAACTATCTTCTATGAAAATGGTTTGTAATCTGTAGACATAATACCTGGAAGATGTCTTGAGATGTAAAATCCTATCCTTCAGGTTGTGGGGTTTTTGTTTTCCCCAAATAAATCTGATCTTTAAAGTTCAAAAAAAAGAAGAATCTTTGTCCATCATGATTATTTTTTTATTTTGAAAAATTTCAAACCTACAGAAAATTTCAAAGAAAGAACCACAATTAACATAGTGTTATATTTTCTCTCTACATACACACTTTTTTTTCTTTTGGCCTGAACTATCTGAAAGCAATTTACAGATATTATGACCTCACCCCTAAATACTTAAGCATGCATCTCCTAAGAAAAAAAGCATTCTTCTAATAACCACAATATTATTATCATACTCGGGAAATGTAAGTCTACAATATATCTATTATGCTCCCATGTTTAAATTTCCTCGATGGCCCACAAAATGTCCTGCATAACTTTTAAAAAGTTCATAATCCTATCCAATTCATGGTTGCCATTAATGAAGACCAGTCCTTCTGTCTTCTGTTGTCTGTCTTTCATGATATTGACATTATTGAAAAGTCCAAAAAAATCAAAGCCCAAAAAATTCTGAATTTATCTGAGTGTTTCCCCACAGATTCAGGCTAAACATTTTGGCAAGAATGATACACCAGTGTACTTCTAATAATTTGTGTTTTCCCCAGTATTGATGCTAGAAATTTTTCCATGAAGCATCTATTAACATTTTGCAAAGGACTAATATTCCACGGAACACAGTTTAGAGAGCACTTGGATGAGGAAAAAAAGTGAAACACACTAAAATGTTTAAATAAGAGTTTGTAGGGTAAAAAGCAGGTAAGGATTAAAAATTTTAAATCACGAACTTTATTTCCTTAGGTAATGTAAACTGAGCTTTCATAAAATTCAACACTTACCAAAAAACTCCACAAAGCATTTTACAGATGAGCAACCCCAAGCTTAAAGAAAGGAAGTAACAACTCCTAAGTTCTATCTTTATTGTAGTTACTGTGTTCAGGAGCTGAAATTTGAAACCAGATTTGACTGGTTCCATGTTCTTTCCACTAGACCCTCTGCTTCCCTTCTTAGCTTCATGTTTTATTTTATGTAATTGACTATTCTTGGGTCTACAATTACTCTGATATAAAAGTGGTCTTTAAGTCTAAACAACAATAATGAAAGTGCTAAGGAAGAATAATTCATTGTTTATTGTTCCATATTCAATAAGAATCAACTCATGTCAAGCAATTGAGGAATGCCTAACCCCTGCCAAATGCATGTAATTAAGCAAATTACCTGTGGGGCCTGGGGTCTTGTCTCCAGATACTAATTATAATATAGCTCCCAGTTACAACCATTTTTATTCACCATAATTTGATCCTTGCTGTTACCTAACGATGCTATCTTTATTACATTACAGCAAACATTTGGGAGACATCAGTTTTCCCTAAAAATCTTAGAACTCAGTTAAACTCAGATTTCACTACTTATTACAGAATCTAACAGTTTTTTCAAAAAATTAGTTACCATTCTGACCTGCAGAGAGCTAGCAAATATTAAGCACGTTTGTTTTCATCTCCATTTCAGGCAAGAGCCTTTCCCCCCAGGCAACTGACTTTCCGAGGGCAGTGAACACGGGTCCTTGCTTTTGGTACAAGTTAGGAAATAATCAATATGGATGGGTAACTATAAGAGCAAAAACTGTGAGTCCTTCACCCATTAAAAACCATGCCATCCTGTTATGGACTGAATTGTGTCCCCCCCACCGCCCCCCGCCACACACACACACAATTTGTGTGTTGAATTCCTAACTTCTACATCCTCAGAATGTGACTGTATTTGGAGATAAGGCTTTTAAAAGGGTAATTAAGGTAAATTGAGGTCATATGTGCAGGCTCTAATTCTGTATGACTGATGTCCTTGTAAGAAGAGATTAGAACACAGACAACACATAGACACAGAGAGAAGGCAATCTGCAAGCCAAGAACAGAGGCCTCAAAAGAAACCAAACCTGCTGACACCTTGACCTAGGACTTTTACCTTCCAGAATTGTGAGAAAACAAATTTCTGACATATTATCTATCCAGTATTGCTATTTTACTATGGCAGCCCTAGAAAACAAGCACAGTGGTACTTAGAATTTTTTAATTTTATTTTTTTTTTCTTTGACTCATTTTGTTGGTTTCCGCCACTGACTTGGGAGGATTGAATCTGTCTTCTTCACCATTGTATTTCAACATCTAGCACAGAGCAGAACATAATAATTCCTCAATAAATATTTGTTGCATGTTGACAAAAGAAAAAGAAAAAACATGCCATGCTTTAAAAACTTAAGTTGTTCTTCAGCTGAACATTAAGCATTTACTCCAACAGGTTGGAAATTGCTTTGTGGCATTTGAGTCCCCAGATCCTCAAACGTTACCTGCCTTGCCCTCTACCTTGTACTTTTTTTTTTGAAGAAAAAATATATATTTCTTATTATAAGTCAAAATATTACAATGAGATGGAGAAAGTGCAAAGATTATAGGGACTGGTACATAAATGAATTTACATGTAATATCCTTTCTGCACATTGTTTCTATTTTACAGGAAGAAAACAGTAAAACAATAGCTAGTATTTATTGTGCAATTAGTATAAGATTTACATACATTACCTCATTTAATCTTTGTAATTATCCCATCAAGTTAGTGCTCTTATTATTCTTCTTTTTAATTAATTTTTATTGGAGTATAGTTGTTTTACAATGTTGTGTTAGTTTCTACTGTACAGCAAAGTGAATCAGGTATACAAATACATATATCCCCTCTTTTTTGAATTTCCTTCCCATTTAGGTCACCACAAAGCACTGAGTAGGATTCCCTGTGCTATACAGTAGGTTCTTATTAGTTATATATTTTATACATAATATCAATAGTGCATATATGTCAACCCCAACCTCCCGATTCATCCCATTCCCCCTTCCCCCTTGGTATCCATATATCTGTTCTCTATGTCTGTGCCTCTATCTCTGATTTGCAAATAAGATCATCTACACCATTTTTCTATATTCCATATGCATTAATATGTGATATTTCTTTTTCTCTTTCTGACTTACTTCACTCTGTATGACAGCCTCTAGGTCCACCCATGTCTCTGCAAAAGACCCAGTTTCATTCATTTTTACGGTTGAGTAATATTCCATTGTATATATGTTCCACCCAATCTTGCCACTATTATTCAACATAGTTTCGGAAGTCCCTGCCATGGTAATCAGAGAAGAAAAAGAAATAAAAAGGAATCCAAATTGGAAAAGAAGAAGTAAAATTGTCATTGTTTGCAGATGACATGAAACTATACATAGAAAATCCTAAAGATGCCACCAGAAAACTACTAGAACTAATCAATGAATTTAGTAAAGTTGAAGGATACAAAATTAATGCACAGAAATCTCTTGCATTCCTATACATTAATGGTGAAATAACTGAAAGAGAAATTAAGAAAACACTCCCATTTACCACTGCAACAAAAAGAATAAAATACCTAGGAATAAAACTACCTAAGGAGGCAAAAGACCTGTATGCAGTAAACTAAGATACTGATGAAAAAAATCAAAGATGACACAAACAGATGGAGAGATATACCATGTTCTCAGATTGGAAGAATCAATATTGTGAAAATGACTATACTACCCAAAGCAATCTACAGATTCAATGCAATCTCTATCAAATTACCAATGTCATTTTTCACAGAACTAGAACAAAAAATTTCACAATTTGTATGGAAACACAAAAGACCCTGAATAGCCAAAACAATCTTGAGAAAGAAAAGCAAAGCTGGAGGAATCAGGATCCCTGACTTCACAGTATACTACAAAGCTACCATAATCAAGACAGTATGGTACTGGCACAAAAACAGAAATATAGATCAATGGAATAGGATAGAAAGCCCAGCAATAAACTCACACTTATGGTCACCTAATCTATGACAAAGGAGGCAAGAATATACAATGGAGAAAAGACAGCCTCTTCAATAAGTGGTGCTGGGAAAACTGGACAGCTACATGTAAAAGAATGAAATTAGAACACTCCCTAACACCGTACACAAAAATACCTTGTACTTTTAAGCCTCCAGAGAGAGGAAGAAAAGAGGCCTGTAGTATTTGGACCTCTGCAGGCTGAGGTGGCCTGGCTGAACTCTGGCTCTGTCTCCCTGGCTTCATGAAGCACCAAGACTGGGAGGGAATGGACGTTACCCTTAACTTTTGGAGGTGATCTGGACCTGAAGGAAAGCAAAAGCTGCCAGTAAAACCATAAACCGCCCTCCCAAGCCTCACTTCCCCATGGCTTCCAGGTGCCCTGCTGACTTCCCCACCCTCCGCAGCAGACAGGTCTCAGGCTCACCGCCCTTTTCCACACGCCAGAATCTTGGGCCCAGCACAAACACTTTGTGCATTCCCTGTAGGCCTGTGATTTGGAATACAGTTACAAAATTTAGTGTCTTAGTATCCCAATCCATTCCTTTTTCCCCAACACATGGGGCATCCCATAATGATTCCTATTTACAGGAGACTCAGGCATATGGGCATGATTGGACTGTTCCCTGCCTGACATCATGCTAGAGCCAGGGACTGTGTGATAGAGATGCTCCTGCAGTATTGATCTTAGAAAACAGAATGTAGGGATTAGGGTCAATATTAGAGCCCCCAAAGCAAAAGTCAAATGAAATCTATGAATCCTGATTGTTGTGTTCTGACTTAAGACCATTTGGCTGTTTCCAAATATCTAATTCTTTGGGAGAAACACTGGTAGCCTCTGAACAATAGAGGTAGGTGATCAGGAGCCTTGTCTCCTCTCTCCACTCTCCTTCCCAGGGGCTGCACTGAAAGTAATTCTAAGACTGAACACATACAGACATTTATGGGCTCAATTTGTGAGCCAGCTTGTACAGAAAACTACATATAACCTGAGTCCTTAAGCTTCAGTGATGCTGCAACCTTTCACATCCTCTAGGAATCACAACTCTGAGCACAAAAGGCTCATGCAAGTCAAATGCAACCATTAAGCAGGAGGCAGGGACAGTTGGTCTTCCAGTTGGATTTAGTTAAGAACTGAACAAATTTCTACACAGAGGGCACCACTCCAAAGGAGTGGGACTGCCGGGTCTGCTGGATACTTATACTCCATTCATGCAAGGGTGGAGGAACCTTTGAAAACCTTCCAGCCACCTAGTATAATGGAGTCCCTTATTTCATCAAAGAAAAATTATTTCTAATAGCCCATGTGCTGATCAATGGGCCTGCTACTCCTGATTCTGAGAGTGATATTTGAGGGCTTGCCTTGGCTGTTTCTGGAAAGTGGATTCCAAATTACGATCCTTTAGATACTAACTAACAATGGCTGGAGAGTGGATTCCACATTAGTGTCCTCCAAATGGTAACTAAAAGCCCTGGGGAATTTAGAGCAATGTTAACTTACGTACACACACACACACACACACACACACACACACACACCACTCTATACTCAAGGATTTTAAAGGAAATTACTGACAGTACAACCTATTGATAACAAAGACTGAAATTGCACTCTTGACCACTGCTCATAGTCAAACATGGGCATTATACTTAAATCATACGTGCAAAGAAACCACACTTCCTGCATGTGCGACATTAAGAAAGTCATTTGACCTTTCTGAGTCCTAATTTCCAAATCTGCAAAATGAGGACAATAATGAGAGTGTGATTTACTTCCGAGAGTCATTGCAAGAACCTCCATGAGATGAGATGAGTAAAGCCGTAAAGAGCAAGGAATATAAGTGAAGGGTCATTAGTTGTTCTCATCTCCAAGTGAAGACATTCAGCAGGATGAGCAGGAGAGTCTGCAGGCTTCTTCATGGAAGATTATACTGCTAGGGGATCACAACACATCATCAAAAGCTACACACCCCAAACAACCCCAAAGCCATATCTTTCTTCATAAATGAAAGCTCCTGGTTTTTGGTGGATGAAGGATGGAAGCCTTCCTGACTCAAATGAAAACATTTTCTTTCATTGCCTCACACTGCGCTGTGAACAAGACTCTTCCCTGACAATAAGCTTCCCTATCTTCAAGGCATAGTTTCCTCCATCACTGACAATCATTTCCAGACTTCTGAACTGTGAGCTCTCTTATCAACTTTTGGTTGTAGTAACAGAAAAAAAACCCTAGTAAAGTTGATTTAGTTTGAAAATAGATCATCTTGGACCCAGAAGTGCAGCAGCAGTGTGGTTGGACATCAAGACTCAAGCTCTGTCTGCTTCCCTGCTCTGCCATCCTCAGGAATGGGTAAGTAATCCACAGCAGGCATTCTACATGATGCAGTATCATTAGCCATTAAAGTTGTAATTGAGAAAGACCATGTGGCGTCATGGAAGAATACTAGAAATACTAGAAGAAATACCCAGAGGATAAAAGTGTGCATAAATATGATTAGACTTGTCTCAAATGAAAGACTGCTTCAGAAAATGTGGAAGGAAATGGACCAAAATGTTAACAAGGGCTATAGTTAGCTATTCTGTTTTTTCCCCCACTTTTCAGTATTTCTGAAATTCTCTTTAGGGACTTTCAAAAGGAAAGAATCTCATTTTAAAAGTTAAAAAGAAAAAAAAAGTTAAAAGAGATAAAATAAAGAAAAAGTTGGAATATTTAGGTCTCCTTGGGAAATTCTTGGGGAATAGGTACTGCTTTGCTGTGGGTAGTAGAGTTCTGTGTCATTATGACCCTGATTTAAAAGTGAGTAACTATTATTTCCATTTGTTGGATATTTACACTATAATTAAGCTGACAGAGTGGAGTATGCTAAGGGCTAATTAAATTTTTGACTGGTTCTGATAGAAAGCTCATTATTATACTATTTTATCAGGATACTGTTTCTTCCAGAGTTTCCCCACTTTCTTTTTAATGACTCATTTTGAAATAGATCAAAGTTACAGAAAAGTTGTCAGAACAGTATAAAAAATTTCCCTATTTCCTACAACAGTTTAAATTTTACCCCTTTTTCTCCATCATACATTCTCTCTATCTGTATGTAATCATTACATATTAATCTTTTTAAAGAATCATTTGTCAGGCAGCTACAGGAACCCCTAAATATTAGTGTGTTTTCTACCCAAGACATGCTCCTACATAAACACTGTACAACCCTCTTTTTTTTTTTTTTTTTTTTGCGGTACGCAGGCCTCTCACTCTTGTGGCCTCTCCCGTTGCGGAGCACAGGCTCCGGACGCGCAGGCTCAGTGGCCATGGCTCACGGACCTAGCCACTCTGCAGCATGTGGGATCTTCCCGGACCGGGGCACGAACCCGTGTCCCCTGCATCGGTAGGTGGACTCTCAACCACTGCGCCACCAGGGAAGCCCTGTACAACCCTCTTAATCAAGAAATTAACATCAATACATTAGAATCCAACCTACAGATCCCATTCAAATATTGCTACTTTCCCAATACCACCTCATTTCCTTTCTGATCCATGATTCTGTCCAGGATCACATATTGCATGTTGTTGTCTTTTTAGTCTCCTCTAGTCTGGAACAATTCCTCACCCTTTTCCTATCTCTTGTGCTCTTGATGTAGGGAGAATGAGGCATGATGTTTATTCATGACAGACTCAGGCCATGGTTCCTCAACAGGAACAATGTTGCATTCAGCACACGCAGCGTCAACTCTTCCCACCACTGCAGAGCATCACCTTGATCATCCTTGTGTCTGCCAGGTCTCTCCACTGCAAAGCCACCATCACCTCCTTCATCATTGATTAGTATTTTGTGAAGATGCTCTCAGACTACAACTAATATCCTTTTTCCATCAAGTTCCACCCACCAACCACAGCATCTAGTAATGACTCCTGCCTGAATCACCATCCTTATGAGGGTTTCCAAAAGATAATGTTCTAATTCCATCATTCCCTTTACATGTATTAGTCAGCATTCTACTCTAGGGAAGACCTTTTTCTTTTCCTCCGTTTATTCATTTATTTATATCAGCATGTACTCCTGAGTGCATATTTCACTTAATGGGTTATAATCCGTTACTATCATAATTTATTTTGATGCTCAAATTTTCCAAGTTGTGACTAGTAGAAACTTCTAGTCTCAATCCTGTATCTTTTAGACACAACTCGATCATAAGAAAATGCTGAAAAATCCCTCAGCAATTTTATTCTGGTTGTCTAGAAAAATGAAAAGTACTCATGTCATAGAGTATCAATTTTCCAGCATTCTTTTCTTTCATTTCTCAGGAAAAATTTTGTTGAAATGGGAGTTCATGATGATAAACTGTTGGATTTTCTAGCTTATGCTTTAGAGATCTTGGTCACCAAAAGTTATTTCTCATTAATCTAAGATTTGGAGATATGGACCTGCTTGTTAAAGACAACTCCTGTGGTTGACCAGCTGTCCACCCATAAGTAACCAGCCTGATGTGGCCTACAGGTCATTACAGGCCCATGCTGGAGCACATGACCAGCTCTGATGTTGGTGACATACACTGTGTCATTGCAGGGACATGCTCAGAAGATCCAACTCTTTCCCACCCCATAGTCCATGCCAAGTGCCCATACTTGAGTGTATGAGCAGCAGTCTCCTTTCAAAGATGAGTATCTCTCTTTTTAAACTTTGTAATGAAAATATGCCACATGCAAATAAACATACTACAGAAAGAATGTTGATCAAGGCTTGAGTTAACAATTTTTGAGTATCATCTGTGTCAAACATTGTTGTGGATGCTGGAGATAGACCAGGGAGATAAAAACAAAGTCCCTGTCTTTGTGGAGACTGAGATAGAAACTGACCATTAAAAAAATGAGGAAGTTAACATGGATTATGTGAACTGGTGACATGTGAAATGAGAAAACTACATGGAGTAAAGGGAACAAATACTTTGGGTATGTGGAGGTGGGGGTTGTTGCTGTTAGAGCATTTTCAGAGAAAGTCCTGCTGATACAATGTCAATTGAGGAGAGGCTATGAGGAAATGAGAGATGGTCTGGTGGAAGAGTGTTCCACTCTGATCAACTAGGGTGAAGGGTGGAGGTGAGCACATCCATCACATGTCCAAGGAGCAAAAGAAGCCTGAGGGCTGGATGAACGGAGTGGGGGGAGAAGAGCTGGACATGGGATGAATGAGGTAACAGGGGATAGGGTAGAGTGTCTTAGAGGTCACTTTAAGGGCTTTGGCTTTTATTCAGAGTGAAGTGAGGCATCCTGAGAAAGCCTCAGAGAGAATACAAATGTAGCCCAACTTATATGCTTTAAAAGATTCTCTTTGGAAGTTATGTTGACAGTGGACTATCAGAGGACAAGAGCAGAAATTGAAACACCAATTAGGAACTATGATAATAATCCTGGAGAGAGGTGGTGGTGGCTTGGACCAGGGTGTTAATGGTGCAGGTGATGAGAAATGGTCAGATCCCACACTATTTTCAAGGTAGATGCAAAAGGCTTTGCTAATGCATTGGAGATGGGTTATGAGAGAAAGATAAGTCTTGGTATTTGTTTGCCTCAGCTACTGGAAGGATGGAGTGGCTACTTCCTGAGATGGGAGTGTTGCGGGATAACCAGGTTGGTAGGTGGGCTCTGTCTGAGTGGAGTAAGTTTGAGATGCCTGTCAGACTTCCTAATGGAGAAAAGGCAGTTTAGCAGGGAGGTTGGGGTAGAGATACATATATTGATTTGAAGATACAGATACAGTTGAAGTTAAAAGCCATGAGACCAGATGGGTGTAACTAAGGAGTGAGTGCAGATAGAGGAAAAATAGAAGGATCTAAGGCCATGCTTTGGAACATGCCAGCAGCTGAAGGTCACAAAGGTGAGAAGACAGCTCAGGAGACCATGCAAGGGTGGCCTGTGAGAGAGGAGAGAGCCAGAGGGTGCATGGAGATGAAGAGATGAGGGCATCTCAAGCGAGGAGCAATGGGTTCCATCAAACCACATGATGGGTCGTCTGATAACAGCCAAGGATTCGACATTGGATTTAGCAAAATGGAGATCACAGATGATCTTGACAAGGAGAATCTGTTGAGGAGGTGGAGACAAAGCCTGGATGGAGTGAGTTTAAGGAGAGAGAGAAGGAAAGAGGAGAGAAAATGGAGACAACAGGTATAAGCAACAAAACAAAATGTCAGAAACATTTTCCACCCCTTCCTCAACATGCTGTGAATAAGGTGAGAGCCACTTGCTAACCAGCTCTAGGAATAACAAACAACTTTCCCACTCTCTGAAAGCCACAGGTTTCTCATGGGGCAAAAGGAAAATCAAGTCTAAATCAGAGGAATGGCTGGTGCTGCTAAAGTTTGGCACCTAGGATATAGAACAGGAATAGCCTGAAAAGAGGGACACTATTATTATCAGCTAAATTAAAAGCACAGCATTTTAAATGGTTATTAGGAAGACCACAGCAAGTCCTGCAATTCCCACATTGACTGATTACCTACAAATTCCTTTTTGATTTTGAAAACAAATGCTTAGTAAGTCTAGGCAGGATCTCTCCATTCCCATGATTGATCTGTCATTATTAAATGGAGCCATTCTGCAAGCTTTAGGCATGCCATCATTTGACTTTAAGACAGGCTGTCATTAGATCTGAGCTCTGCACATTTGATTTGGAGAGGAAAACCAGAACCTAACTGAAAATGCTGTATTTCCCACAGTATTGTGTCCTTACACTCAGCTGGAGCTGAAACGGAATGACATCCATCTGCTGAGATGCCTTCCATTTTTCTGAAATGGCATTAGCTAGTGTCACTTGGATGTGAAAATGAACAACAGGGCAAAGCCTCACTGGACTTTCCAAAGACTTGTCTGACCCCACTAAAAGGAGGTCAGACCAAAGGGTCAAAATAGAGACAGAGAGGGAAAATACCCCATCATGAGCAACTGGGGTTATATACAGAGTTTTTTAAATGTAGTTCAGACACACCAGTTAACTTAGGGGAAGATAAATAATCTTGCTACTGTTGCTCTGTGTGGATGGAAGCATGACCCATGGCAACAGACTCGAGTGTCTCCCAAAAGCCCAGTCAGTGGCCAACCCAGCCTGGAAGTCAGCTCGTGGTGTCCATGAACACCCAGCAGCACCCGGTAAAGCAGGAAGTTTTGTTAAACAAGCAGCTGCATCAAAGTATTGAGGAACTGAGATTTAAGTTAAAAAATGGGATTCAGAAATATTTGGGGTGAGCCTATGGCCGACTTTCCCAGAACAACTAGTTTCCCTTTTGTCCTGGATCAGTGATCACAGGGCCGACTTTCACTCTCTCGTCTGTCCCCACTTCCTGGAGCTCACCAGCACCAGGTGGGCAGTGATGACACGAGGACACAAGCCATGGTGCCCTTGGAGTCTGCTCTCTGAGGGCCAGTTGACCATGAGTTGCTACTTCATGGCTGTGCTCACATAGCCAGGGTGCCTCTTCAGAGCATCTCAGGGTGGTCCCTTTGTGTTACGTCTCAACCATAGGACTTATTTTCTTGATTTCAACTGTTGATGCTTTTTCCTTTGTTTTGTTTCTTAGAAAAGATCTAGAGGTAAGGAGGAAGGATGTACTGCTAGCTGTACATGAAAAGTACAGCTAGTGGTACTTGCTTGCTTTCCAGGCATCCTAGTCTTTCCCCCAGTGTGCAGCCCGTGTCAGTTGGAGTTTAAGCTCATCACAGTCAGGGATATACCTTGGGCTTCCCTTCTGGTGCTAACAGAATCCTGGCTATGGAGCCACTCAGTCGGGGACGGGTTGACCGATTAATCATATAACATCTCCATCTGTATAAATTTTCAAGAATTCTCCCAGTAATCATTTTCATGAAATATGTCCGATACTATCTCTTGCCTTACCCCCACTTTTGGGTATTTCTAATAGCATGCAAAATAAACATAAGCCATCTCATTACAAAGTTATGTTCTGAGGTTTAGCAGAAATGGCCCCATCATGTTGTATGCAGCATTCAGAGGACAGGCTACACTGAGTACTACCACCAACCTCAGTCCTCAAACCCATCAATTTCTGTATTTCCAGTGGGGCCATTTGTTTCCTGGTCTTCTGGAAATCTATGGGTTGTGCAGTTGGCACAAGCTCCTGTTGATTTGTTCTCCAGTCACTGGCTTCATTTCGTGAGTCATTTCCAAGACCCTGGAAGAGGAGGGAGACGTTCTCCTTGCTGTCACGTCCTATTTCTCAAGCACTGCCCAGCAGCAGCTTCTGTCCACAGGCAGGGCTCTCAGGATCTCTTGTCCCCCTACTTCCTAAACTCCAGAACCTCAGTTTTGTTGGGGTCGACATCATGCTCAGCCTAAAACAGTATTTATTTCCCACACTTCTTCACAGATGAGAGTGGCCATGTCTGAATCTGGCCAACAAGATGTAAGTGGAAGTTTCCAGACTGTCTCCTGTCATGTAGCCTTTGCCCTCTCCTCCTTCCTTGAGGGAATAAAGGCCATGGTAGTGTTTCAGCCATCTTGTGCTCTCTGTCCACATTCTGGAGCCGTGCTATTACCCTAGATAATCTAGAAAAACAAAACATATAACTTGACCCTTGACCTGCATTTGAGTGTTTGAGTGTCTGTTACTAGGATCTGAATGAAGCCGCTAAGAGACGCAGGCCATGTTCCGTGCAAGACTATTCATCTGGCACACGTCCCCTATCAGTCCTGCTCTGGAGGGGTTGGACCATACTGCTTTGACCACCTGGGCAGTCCCCTGGCCCTTGATGCTCTGGGACCTCTGGGCCCATTCACGTGCAGTTGCAGGAACCAGGGCATCTTCTGCCCCTTCTGAGAGAGGTTCGAAGCTGCCTGGGGACAGCGTGCAGGCTACCAAGGTTTCCTGGTTGCAGCTCAGGCCTGCAGGGCCCACAGCTGCGAGTCTGCAGGCAGGCACAAGGTGTCACTCCTGGCAGGCTCTCCCTCTCACTACCAGTGACTTCCTGGCATCCCTTTTCTAGAGGACAAGGCTTATAATTAAGGTTCAGAAGTATTTATTGCCTGGACATCTGGTAAAATCAGGAGAGCCTCCAAAGGTCTAGGTGCAAGTTCCCCTCCCCACTCTGCTCCCCCCACAGATGAGGTCCCCTCTACCAAACAGCCTTCTTATCAAACAGGGAGGTGCACATCCTATTTATCTCTGAATAGCAGGTTTTAGTTCCCCGCCAACCTGCAGAATTATTCAAACAAGACAATCACAACCTCCCACTGGAATCAGGGTGACCCACCCTCTTGTTACTACAAAGCCTGCCTCCTGTGGCCCTGTTGGTTCACTCTGGTCCCCAGTGAGCTCCTGTGTGGCTCTGGCGGCAGTGGAGTCCTCCTCCCCCTGGCTGGGAGTACATGTGACTAATAACGACTGTCCATCTCATCGCCCAGGGTCGAGTGCCGTGTGTCTGGTCATCCTCCTAATTCTAGGATAGGAATCCCCCTCTTCAACGGGGTGGAGAGGAGATGATTAAAACAGAATTCCCTTCAACTCCCCATGGGCAGGGAAAGCCTCTCCCACCACTGCTGTTCCCCCAGCCAGTGACTTGCTGTCTCTTCTGCGAAGGGAGAGGTCCGTGTCAGTGGCAACAGTGCAGCCCTGCTCCCTCTCCTGAGTCACCCAGAGTCTGGGAGCTGGCTGACATCTGCTTTTAGTTGTACCGGTAAAAGCCCCACTCAACGAGCTCCTCCAAAGCGGCCACATTCAAGCTGCCCCTCCCCCTCATTTTCTTCTTTTGTAAAACTATCAAGCAAATCAAATCTTCTGTTTGAAAGAGAAAGGAAAAAGAAAGAATGAGGGAAGAGTAAAGAGGGAAATGGTACGTTAAAGGTCACCTGTTGTCTCCTGTTCATTAGCCACAGATCAGACAGTTGACAATATGACCATTTCCAAACTTAAAGAGCCATCTTTGCATTAAAAGGCTGGTCACAGACCTGGTCTGGAATTTTCACCATTCAAGCCATTATCTGTGTGTCAGCAGAGCTGTCAATTACAGTCATAGTCATCATTTTGATCCCCAAGCCTAATTTGGAAGACACAAAAAACACAAAGTGCTAGGAATCCCGAATTAGGCTCCCCTGGACAGGCAGCCCCTATGAAACAACTGTGGACAGGAACGAAAGTCATCCATCCGGAAACATCTTTGTTCCTTGTTGGTGGCCATCAGCGCCTCTTTACTGTCTGTTTGTGACCACAGAGCTAGCCTCCCCCACCCAGCCCCACTGTAGATCCAGCCCCAGAGCACTCATCATCCTTAGAATAACGGTGAGCCAACCTGATGGTGATTAGCAGGTAAGGGGACCTCACTGAGCATTTTGTTGGGAGAAAGCAAAGAGGATTTTTATCTTACGCACCTTACAGCAAAGATTCTGTTCTCTTCACCATCCCTTTCTCACTGTTGGCTCCCTCACTGTTTCTAGAATCACCTCTATGGTCCAGAACCACGGAGTCCTGGATCTTCCCAGCCATTAATACACATGTACAATTAGCCTTTTGTCTTAAGATCAGTGGCAGGTTACCAGCTCTCTACCCTGCTCCCCTGGGAGGACTCCCATGTCCAGGCAGCTCATCTACAGTGTCCGTGTGACAATAAGAGGGGTGATAGGAGAGGGGGAAGGCCGGCCCCACAGAGCCAATGTCAGACTCTGTCTATTTTATGACATACACACAGGCCATACCCCTCGGTTTCTAATTGAAATGTTGTCCTGCAGGCCCCTCTTGTTACATTTTTCCCACACACAAGAAAATTGGCCCATAAGGCTTTTGGGTAATTGTCTCCCTGCTGCCTCTGCCCCTCAGTTGTGTCTCAGCCCAACACACACAGTTTCTGTCTGTCCTCATGTCTTCTCTTTCTTCAGAAAACATTCATGATAAGGTTCCCCGGGACTTGTCTAGCAATTTTGTCCTTAGCCAACCCAGCTTGGGCCCACGGGTTGTACAGTCATTTCTCCCTAGCTAAGGAGACTCATAAGATTTAACACAAAGTATCTGGGGAGTGACATAGCTAAGTATTTGAATAAAACAGAGTGTTGAAATAAAGGGAATCCCCTGTTCTTCCGAAGAGGAGTCACCCAAAGACACGCCACATCCAACTGTAAACCATCAGGATAGTCCACGAGGGGCAAGGGACCCACACAATTATCGTCAGGCCTCTGGAAGTGAGACTGAGCTACAGGAAGGGAGCAATGGGTGGAAAACACGTCTTCATGCCATGAACCCTGCCCAGGGCTGCTGTGGGCGGGAGACCGTCCCCTTGTAACTGAAGTTCCTGCTAGAAAGCAGTAGCATGGCCACCCTCTCTATAAGCCCCTAAGCACATGGAGAGTGTGGGGTTTTTTTTCAACATCTTTATTGGAGTATAATTGCTTTACAATGGTGTGTTAGTTTCTGCTTTATAACAAAATGAATCAGTTATACATATACATATATCCCCATATCTCTTCCCTCTTGCATCTCCCTCCCTCCCACCCTCCCTATCCCACCCCTCTAGGTGGTCACAAAGCACCGAGCTGATATCCCTGCGCTATGCGGCTGCTTCCCACTAGCTATCTATTTTACATTTTTTAGTGTATATATATCCATGCCATTCTCACACTTTGTCCCAGCTTACCCTTCCTCCTCTCCAGGTCCTCAAGTACATTCTATAGTAGGTCTGTGTCTTTATTACCATCTTGCCCCTAGGTTCTTCATGACTTTTTTTTTTTATTCCATATATATGTGTTAGCATATGGTATTTGTTTTTCTCTTTCTGGCTTACTTCACTCTGTATGACAGACTCTAGATCCATCCACCTCACCACAAATAACTCAATTTCGTTTCTTTTTATGGCTGAATAATATTCCATTCTATATATGTGCCACATCTTCTTTATCCATTCATCAGTCAATAGACACTTAGGTTGCTTCCATGTCCTGGCTATTGTAAATAGAGCTGCAATGAATATTGTGGTACATGACTCTTTTTGAATTATGGTTTTCTCAGGGTATATGCCCAGTAGTGGGATTGCTGGGTCATATGGTAGTTCTATTTTTAGTTTTTTAAGGAACTTCAGTATTGTTCTCCAGAGTGGTTGTATCAATTTACATTCCCACCAACAGGGCAAGAGGATTCCCTTTTCTCCACACCCTCTCCAGCATTTATTGTTTGTAGATTTTTTGATGATGGCCATTCTGACCAGTGTGAGGTGATATCTCATTGTAGTTTTGGTTTGCATTTCTCTAATGATTAATGATGTTGAGCATTATTTCATGTGTTTGTTGGCAATCTGTATGAGTGTGGTGGTTTGATCTCAAATATGTGTCAGGGTCACCAAGAGAGCTATTCCTCTAGGTATTGATTCTCAACAGCCTCTAAAGCCATCAAGCAAAGACACAGGCAGACACGATGTGCCTCCTGCCAGGAGGACACACCCTACTATGAGTTATTCTAGATAAATGTTTGAACCTGAAGGAGATGAAGACTCTAGGTCCAGGTGTCAATTTACTGAAAGCACATGGGATGGAGAAACATGATAAATGACAACTTCTGGATGCAAAATTTAAAAGAAAGCAAAATTTAAATTGAGAGAAACTCTAAGGGATAAATGAACTGTTGACTCAACAAATGAAATGCAGAGAAAGAAAGAGAGATCTTTAAATTAGCATTATGGAGCCTCATTAGGATTTTGATTCACCAAACTGACGAAATGCCATTTATGAGACAATTGAAGAACTTTGAACACTGACGAGGTGTTGATGGTATTAAGGAATTATTGCTAAGATTTTTAGTGTGATAATGGTAATTTGGTTATGTCTTTTAAAAAATTGTCTTTGCATTTAAACATATCTATCTCTCTATACACTTACACACAGTCACATACACACACACATATGCACTCATGCACTTACACACTCAGACTCACATGCTCTCTTCACACATGCTAACACACTCTTTGATACACACTTAAACAAGCACACTCACACACATATACATTCTCACACACACCACACACCTCCTTATGCACACAAAATACACATACACACCCATGCACTCATGCAGTTAAATGCAGACACTCACATGTACACACACACATTCACACAACTTACACTCTCATACACATTCACACACTCACACACGTACACTCACTTTCACACACTAGTACACTCTCAGATACTCCCATTCCCACACTCACATTCATGCACACACACCTTCTTTCACATATATACACACCACACACTCACACATGAGCACATAGCATATTTACTTCCCCCACACACTTGCTCTCACTCACACACACCCACACACTCACTCACTCACACACAAAGATAAACACACTCTCACACCCACACACTGCACCTCCCACCCACGTGCAGTTCCTGCCCAGCCATCGCCTGTGTTTAAGGTTGAAACATGGCAGGAACAGGCCCCTCTATTACAGATGTGAAGACAAGGCCTGGGAGGTCTCCTGGGGGTCCCACTGGCAAGCCGCCACCCTGGACCCTGACCCTGAGCCAGTGCCCTTCCTCCTCAGCTTCTCCCAGCTTGACTGGCCAGGCTAGATCCTAAAGGAAATGTTAAGAAAAGGAAATGACTGTCCATCCGGTTGAACTCGCCTGCTGGCCTTTTTGGCTGCTCCGAATCCTACCTTCCGGTCTCAAATTTTGCCTCCTGGGATTTCTTCCTTTTTGCTCAATATTTTCTGCATGGTGACCTGAATTTCATCATGTCAGGCTCAGAGGGCTCTGGTCCCAAATACTAGAAGAGAAACAGAGTGAAAAAACAACAAGAGCCTGGGAATTACTATGGAATAATTAAAAGACAGTCCTGAAACCCTGAGAGTGAGAATCAGAGAAAGACACAGTGAGAGAGCACAAAACAGGAGTCCCCTGGTTGCACTGAAACCATCTCAGAAGATGGGAAATAACTGTCACACTGTGGGGAGGGTGAGAGGGGAGAAAAGGAGGCTGGGTTGAAGGAAGAGTTGGCAATGTGAAATTCAGCTCCTTGGAGAGTGTGAAAGTGGGGATCCACATGGCTAAGGAAACACACAATGTTAGTCTTGCCCCAATATCTCCAGGAAGAAGAAAAAGAAAAAGAAAAAATAGTACCTAAGAGTATTCTACGAAAGTAGAGATTTTCTTTCTGTACAATTATAATAAAAATAATTTCTTGAATCAAAAGGCCCAAAGATTTTCCTTAATGTTTCACTGACTATACCGTACACATATACATTTGCACGCATGCATGCACACTCTCCCACCATAGGTGACCTCACAGAAGGAAGAATCACAACTACTGCCAGTAGTACTGCTGGATCTAAGACAATTGAGAAGCCAACCAGCCTTGGTCCTGACCCCTTCTTGTGCCCTTACTTCTTTACATGCTCCTCTACACTTCCCCAGGGCTCTTGTTTCCTGCCCACTTCTTGTTTTCTAAATATGAGATGTTCCCAGTTTTCAAACCTCTCTTTTTTCTGATCCAACTTGGAGTATTCTTGTTTTTCCATTCTGCTGTACCAAGAATAGTGTGTCTTCATAGTTAGCACCAAGGACTGGACGTCATTTTTGAGAATGGTGGCAAGTGAATGGAAGACAAAGCAAGCAGATCTCATTAAAGAGGATAAAAATGGAAAGTGTGATACATGTGCTTATGCTGCCCATGTGAACATTGAATGAACCGTCATGCTAAAATTTACAGGGATACACATGTGTATGTGGTGTGTATGCAGGTAACATCATGTGTGCTATAACACACATCCACTCTTCCAAAGGCACATGCAGAATGTGTGACTTCACATGTCTTGGTCCCCTGCCTTCCCCTATGCACTGAAAGATCCTCAGCTGACCTGGGTCTCTCCTTGGCCACACCAGGACTCAGCAGTATGGCAAGTGGCCCAGGTGACATCCAGAGTAACCAAAATCTCCCTCAACACAGAACAGCACCATTGAGACATCACCCAAGTGGGACACACTAGGAAACAGCTCCTCCAGGCCCACAATGAAAGGCATATAAAGAAGGAGTCTCCCCTTTTCTTTCAGTGAGTGAGGCTTCACTTTTCTGCTTCTCCTGGATCATTTGGGGTGATGCCCAAGTGGAGATGAGAGGAAATAAGTCTTTACTCTGCCACTGAAAATTGCTCCAATTATTTTTAATGGCTGCATTGAGTTCTAGTATGTGGGTGTACCATTATTTATTTATCTCTGCTAATGGATATCTGGGTTTCCAGGCTGGACCCATTGTCTCCTTGTCATTTAGTTGTTATTAACTGGTCCACTCTCTCTTTGTGGATGTGCGTGTTTATATGCTCACGCATGCCTTTCACCAGCAACTACCACTATCTCTAGTTTATGAATTGCTACGCAATGGTACCCATCCTCATTATTTATTTCTTTCAATTCTTTTTTTTTTAAGATCTTCCTTGTATGTATAATGTATGCAGTAGAGAAATCTGACATTAAGAAAAGCAAACCTTTCCTTTAGACTTCTTCAAGGCCTGTTTATTCCTGAAAAGGGGTTTCAACAATTTTTTCCTACAGCAAATTTTCATTTCCCCACTTCTTGCTACAGGAGTGAAGGTTATTATCATTCCTTCATTGCACAAACAAGAAAGCATAGTTCTTTTGCCTTCTATTCATCAACTTCAACACTTTATTTCTTCCAAATATGTGACTTCTGCAGGTTTTATTCTTTCCTAATGACATAGGCTGGTCTAAGAAATGTTCTGCTCTCAAAACAAATTAACACCCCCATAGAAATGAGTACCCATTCTGCCATCCCCTTGGGAGGAGCAAATGTACAGTCTCTCCTCCCATTTCTCCCCCCAAAAACCCTATGAGGTACCCTCCTTAGCCCTTTGTCACAGGCACACACAAACATGCAGGCTCACCTTTACGCCTGCCCAATATGTCCTTGCCCTTCTCAGAAGCCCTCTTCAGTCTGCTCAGGCCCTGACAGCCTGAGCCAGGCAGCTCTGTGCATGGACTCCTTCCCAGTGCTCAGAGTTCACACTGTGAGTAGAGTAACTTTTTAGAGAGCAACCTAGGGACACAGCCATATCAGACAAAAAAATACTCCATATAACATAATAGTTATTCACATCTATGAATTTAACATGCTATAAAATATAAGTATTTATTTGAAATTATATATTATTTTGTATTTTTTATTGTTGTTACATAAATGCTATTGTTTAAACAAAACAGCAATAAGAGTAGTTAACAGTGGCAACTAGTAGTATTTAATAATAAGACTGATTAAATAAATAGTGTGTATGAGAAAATATAGAGGGATATTTTTATAATGCTGTTTCCTGTCCTCTAACACAGTAATTTGTTTTACTCTTTTTAACACATTGTTGAAGATTTAAATTCTGTAAGCTATATTATTGTGTAGTCTTAAGACACATAAAAGTAAGAGTTTTAAAAAGAAGAGTTAAACTGATATTACCTACATTTCAGTTTAAAAAGTCATGATGTGGGAGATCAGCCAAGATGGAGAGCGGAAAGACCCTGAGCTCACCTCTTCTCACAGGCACACCAAAATTACAACTATTTACAGAACAACCATTGATGAAAAAGACCAGAACCTACCAGAAAAGCTCTTCTACAATTAAAGATATAAAGAGGAACCACAATGAGATGTGTAGGAGGGCTGGACTCACAATAAAAGTCTCCCATGTGGGAGACCCACGAATGGGAAAATAATTACTATTGCAGAGGTTGTCCCAAAGGAATGAGTGATCTGAGCCCAACACTGGCCTCCCAGCCCAGAGGTCCAGCACTGGGAAAACAACCCCCCAGAGCATTTGGCTTTTAAGGTCAGTGGGGCTTACTTTCAGGAGTCCCAGAAGGCTGGGGGAAATGGAGACTCCACTCTTAAAGGGGGCACACAAAATCTCACAGGTTCAGGGATGCAGGGCAGAAGCAGAATTTGAAAGGAGCCTGGGTCAGACCTACCTGCTGATCTTGGAGCGTCTCTTGGAGAGGCAGGTGACAACTGCAGCTCACCCTGGGGACATGGACACTAACAGCAGTGGTTTTGGGGAGCTCTTTCTACCATGAGGACACTGGTGTTGGCAAGCATCATTTTGGAATCCTCCTTCTAGCTTATTAACCTCAGGACCCAGTCCCACCCCTGCCCAACAGCCTGTAGCCATAGTACTAGAACACATCAGGCCAAGCAGCTAACTGGGTTGGTACACAGTTTTCCACCTACCTGCAGACAGGTTGCCTTAAGAACCCCTGAACCCACAGACACCCCTGGACACAGCCCTGTCCACCAGAGGGCCCAGGACCTGGCTCCACATAGCAGTACACAGGCACTGGAACTGGGATCCACAAGGCCCTGCAGCTAGAGACCCCAGGACCCAGATACACATACCAGTGAGCAGGAACCAGACCCAGAACCCCTAGCTCCACTCATCACTGAGCCTGTTTTAGCCTCAGGACCAGCCTACCCCACCAGCAAGCAGACACCAGCTGCAGGACATTTGCAGCACCACAGCATGTGGACCCAGACAACCCACCAGCAGGTCAGATCCTGACCTGGGACTGGGTGGGTCCCAACCTCACACACTAGCAGGCCAACACAAGCTCCGGGACACCATGCACCCTGCAGCCAGCTATGTCAGGAATTGGGCCCACCCTCCATCAGGGAACCCTGGGGCCTGCAGCCAGACCCCAGGACCTAGCTCTGACTGCCAGAGAGACAGCTCTAGCCCCAGGACTGGGCTATACCCACCAGTGCATGGGCACCAGCCCCAGGGTCTCCTATACCCTGACTCCACCCACCAGTAAGCCTGCACTAGCCCTATGGCTCCCCAGCGTTCTGCAGCCAGCTGTCTCATGACCCAGCCCCTCCAAACAGCAGCCAGCAACTGGCAAGGTCTGGAAACCAACCAGACATGGGACCAACAAAGCCCACCTGACCACCCACCATAGTTAGCCTGTCACAAGAGAAGGACCCATGCAGCCCATATAGGGGTCACCCCTAGAGCATTTGGCTCTGGTGACCAGACGAGTGTACTGTTGGGACATATAGGACATCTTTTACAAAAGGCCATTTCTCCAAGGTTGGGAAATGTAACCATTCTACCATCCATGTGGAAATAAAAACAGCAAGTTAGGCAAAATGAGGTGACAAAGGAACATGTTCTAGGCAAAGGAACAAAACAAAACCCCAGAAGAAGAACAAAGTGAAGTGGAAATAGGCAATCTACTCAAGAAAGAGTTTGGGGTAATGATCATAAAGATAATCAAAGAACTCAGAAGAATGGGTACACAGAGTGATAAGTCAGAAGTTTTTAACAGAATTAGAAAATATGAAGAACAATCAAACAGAGATGAAGAATATAAAAACTGAAATGAGATACACTAAAAGGAACCAACAGTAGACTAAATGATCAATGGAATGGAGCAGTGAGCTGGAAGATAGAGTAGTGGAAATAACTGATGCTGAACATCAGGAAAAAAACATGAAAGGAGCATTTAAGAGACTTTGGGACAACATCAAGCACACTAATATTCTCATTATAGGGATTCTGGAATGAGAAGAGAGAGAGAAAGAGACCAAGAACATATTTGAATACATAATAGCTGAAAACTTCTTTAACCTGGAAGAGGAAACAGACATCCAAGTCCAGGAAGTACAGAGAGTCTCAGACAGGATTAACCCAAAGAGAAACACACCAAGATGCATTGTAGTTATAATGGCAAAAATTGAAGATAAAAGAGAATATTAAAAGCAGCAAGGGAAAAGCAACAAATAACATACAAGGGAACTCCCATAAGGATATCAGCTGACTCTGCAGGCAAGAGGAGTGGCACGATATATTTAAAATGATGAAAGGGAAAACTTACAACCAGGAATGCTCTAACAGGCAAGGCTCTCATTCAGATTTGATGAAGAAGTCAAAAGTTTTACAGACAAGGAAAAGCTAAAAGAGTTCAGTACTACCAAAACAGTTTTACAACAAACGTTAAAGGAACTCCTTTAAGTAAAAAAGAAAAGGCCACAATTAGAAACATGAAAATTATGAAAGAAAAAAGCTCATCAGTAAAGGCGAACATACAGTAAAGGTAAAAAATCATACATGCACAAAGCTAGTATAGGAAGGTTAAAAGATAAAGGTAGCAAAATCATCTATATCCACATAAATAGTTAAGGGATACACAAAACAGTAATCATGAGGGAAGGAGAGTACAAAGTGAGGGTTGTTAAAATGCATTTGAAATTGAGATTATCAACATAAAACATTCATATATATATACATAGATTACCATATAGAAACTTCATGGTAACCACAAACCAAAAATCTATGATAGATAAAACAAAAAAGAGAAAGGAATTCAAACACAATACTAAAGATAGTCATCAAATCACAAGAGAACAAAAGAAGAAGAAAGGAACAAAAAAGAACTACAAAAACAACCCCAAAGCACTTAACAAAATGGCAATAAGGACATACATATTACTAATTACTGTAAATGGACTAAGGGCTCTAACCAAAAGACATATAGGACTGAATAGATACAAAAATAAGGCTGCCTACAAGAGATGCACTTCAGATCTAAAGGCACACACAGACTAAAAGTGAGGTGATGCAAAAAGGTATTCCATAAAAATGGAAATCAGAGGAAAACCAAGGTAGCAATACTTATATCAGACAAAGTAGACTTTAAAACAAAAACTGCTACAAGAGACAAAGAAGGATATTACATAATGATGAAGGGATCAATCCAAGAATATATGACAACTATAAATAAACATACACCCAACATAGGAGCACCCAAATACATAAAGCAAATATTAGCAAACATAAAGGGAGAAATTGACAGTAACACAATAAGAGTAGGGGACTTCAACACCCTACTTACATCAATGGATAGGTCATCCAGAAAGAAAATCAGTAAGGAAACAGTGGTCTTAAATGACACATTAGACTAGATAGACTTAATAGATATATAGAACATTCGATCCTAAAGCAACAAAATACACATTCTTTTCAAGTGCACATAGAATACTTTCCAGGAAAAATCACATGCTAAGACACAAAACAAGCCTCGGTAAATTTAAGAAAATTGAAATCATATCAAGCATCTTTTCTGACAATGACAACTAGGTAAATACCTAGTAGTGGGATTGCAGTGTTGTATGACAATGGAGGCAAGACTATACAATGGAGAAAACATGGTCTCTTCAATAAGTGGTGCTGGGAAAACTGGACAGCTACATGGAAAAGAATGAAATTAGAACATTTTCTCACACCATATACAAAAATAAACTCAAAATGGATTAAAGACTTAAATGTAAGACCTGAAACCACAAAATTCCTAGAAAAAAACATAGCCAGAACACTCTTTGACATAAATCATAGCAATATTTTTTTTGGATCTGCCTCCTAAGGCAAAGAAAACAAAAGTGAAAATAAACAAATGGGACCTAATCAAACTTATAAGCTTTTGCACAGCAAAGTAAACCATCAACAAAATGAAAAGATAATCTGCTGAATGGAAGAAAATATTTGCAAATTATATGACCAATAAGAG
This sequence comes from Delphinapterus leucas, assembly GCF_059928025.1. NCBI lineage: Eukaryota > Metazoa > Chordata > Mammalia > Artiodactyla > Monodontidae > Delphinapterus > Delphinapterus leucas. Next base: position 30,538,938 of record NC_143134.1, read on the forward strand.
GTTAATATCCAAAATATATAAACAGCTCATACAACTCAACGTCAAAAAAACAAACACCCTGATTAAAAAATGGGCAGAAGACTCGAACAGACATTTTTCCAAAGAAACATACAGATGGTCAACAGGCACATGAAAAGATGCTCAACATCATTAACCATCAGAGAAATGCAAGTCAAAACCAATATGAGATATCATCTCACACCTTTCAGAATGGTTATTATCAAAAAGAAGACAAATAACAAATGTAAGGGAGGATGTGGAGAAAAAGGAATCCCTGTACATTTGTTGGTGGGAATGTGAACTGGTACAGCCACTGTAAAAACCAGTATAACGATTTCTCAAAAAGCTAAAAATAGAACTACCATATGATCCAGCAATTCCACTCCTGGGTATACATCCAAAAAAAACTCCACTAATTGGTAAAGGTACATGCCCCCCCACAGTGTTCATAGCAGCATTGCTTAACAATGGCCAAGATATAGAAGCAGCCTAAGTGTCCATAAACAGATGAATGGATAAAGAATATGTGAGATAAATAGACAGATAGATAGATAGGCACACACACACAATGGAATACTATTACTCAGCCATAAAAAGAAAGAAATTTTGCCATTTGCAACAACATGAATATATTTGCAGGGTATTATGCAGAGAAAGACAAATAGTGTTTGATATCATTTACATTTTGAATCTAAAGAAATAAAACAAACTAGTGAATATAACAGAAAAGAAACAGACTCAGAGATATAGAGAATATCTCTGAGTTGCCCAGTCTGCAGTGCCTTGTTATGGCAGTCCTAGCAAACTCATACAGACACTGAAAACAGTCTTGCACTGTTTGAAGTAAAATGGACCTTGGTGCTGCAGAAATAGTTCCACTTACATGAGCTAAGTTTATACGAAAAGGAGGGTGACCACGATGCTAGTTACCATCTTCTTATTCAAGATCTAAGTGTAGAGCCTCATCTGAGAGAAGAGGCAGCCCAGACACGATGTTCTATTGGTCTAATCTAGCTTCTCCCTTTCTCCTTTCACTTTCTCAGCCCCAACACTCACCTTGGTTCTGCCTTTTCTTTTTTTAGCATTAAGCCATGGATCATACACACCCCCACCCCCACGATGGTTCAGGTGAATTGTTCCATGGCCTCACCTGGCTTTGGTCCCTCTCTGACCTCATCTGCCATTGCTTTCCCATTTGCTCTCTGGTGGTGTAGCTCTACAGATGCTTTTCCATTCTGTGGGCCCGCTGTTCTCTGAACCCCACACCTTACTCTTATCTGGTTCCTTCTGATCCTGCTGACCTGGGCTTAAATATTTCTACCTTGGAGAGTCCTTCCCTGATCATCCTACAGAGTTGTTAATCTCCTTCCTCTCTCTCCTTCACCTGTACTGGACCATCACATCAGGAAGGATGGAAGAGAAGAGGGGAGGGAGGAGGTGATGCTCAGAGGAAGGGAAGGATAGAAGGCAGGAAGAAGGATGGGGAAAAAGGAGGGGAGATGGGGGAGTTGTGAGGATTAAATGAGTTAATATACGTTAAGAACAAAGGAAGCAATATATTTGTCAGCAGTTTTTATCTTTCTACAAAATATGCCTCGAGTAACAGCATCTGTGCCTAAGGACTCAACGCCAGTTGTAAACACCTTGGCCCACTGAGACCTTCCACCTAGAGGTCCTCTCACCACCCTGTCAAAAGTCTGTGGCCCAGTGCAAATGCCACCTCTTCCATAGATTTCCCACTTATTCCCACCCAGAAAATGTTCTCCCTTACAATCCTGTAGAACTTCCTTTGTGCTTTTTTGGAATGTCATTCCATTCACCTTCATTCATTGTCTTTTACCTTGTTCCTGGTCCTAGTATCTGAGCGCTGGGGACCCACACACAGCCCAGTGCCCCGAGGGGCTGACCAGTAAGGCAGACTCCTGATCATTCTGCTCCAGATTTGCAGTGTGATGGGCCTGGGCTGTAGGCTGCCCAGGCTTTGCTTTCCATGCGGGCGCTCCTGGAGAAGGACACGTAATTCCAGTGAGTTTCTGTCCACCCTTCCCTCTCTCTCATTTGGCTTTACAGTGATAAGCTGATAGCTATCAGTGGTTAAAGATTTTTTAAATAGGAAGCTTTCTTGGTCAAGAATGCTCATCAAGCAAGAAATCTCTGTTGCAATAAATATAGGGCCAAGGCTTTAATCCTTGGCTCTTCTGACATAGAGGTTAAACAAATATGCAGTCAAATATGCAGTTTGGCCAAGGGCCTGCTGAGTCATTCCTCCCATCCAGACACTCTAAAGGCTTAGCAGCAATAAGTTGTCATCTTGCTGTAAGTGACCAAAAAATTATTATTTCAGGAGCAAAAATTCTTCAAAACTTTTTTTTTTCTGTAACTCTTTGTCTATGTACAGAATATAGAATTCGGTTAATTACCTTGAGGAGTGAGAAGCAAAAGGAAGATCCCTCCTTTCCATGGGGAGGTCAGAATAACTGGAGAGGATTTTTTAAATTGCACATGCTCCTTCAGTCTTTGACATAATCCCCCCAACACCTCCTTCCTGCTTCCTAATGGGCCCCATGCCTTCAGACATTAAAGTAGAAAGAGGTCAAGGGCCAATGATTAAATAATTCAATCCCAAAGGGACCCCAATGTCAAAAGTTTCTGAATATTGAAGCAAATTTAGCTCCTTGAATTAAAACTGTGATCTGCTTGTCAATTAAATGCATGACACTTAAACAACCAATAATTAGTTGTGTGAGTGTCTACATATAATTCCCCAAATTATTTGGAAATGAATAAATATGGTACAATTGATATTTTGGTATCACAATCTCATTTCAGCCCTTGCTAAACTTATAATTCACTCACTTTCCTACACATAAAATATATTATTTTAGCAATATTAAGATGCAGGGTTTTTTGTGCAGAGTTAAGTCTGATTTTATAATAAATTCAGTTATAATTCCCCCAAACCAATTTTTTTATCCCACTGGTTACACCAACTTACAAGATCTTTCATTGATCTCTCAAAACAAACTTTTTTATTGTTGTAGAGGTTGGTATCCTTCACTCCAAAGTTGCTTTTTAAAATGATGCTTAATTTAACTCTGTTGATAATCTGAAGCCAATTTCATGAAAATCATGCAACAGTGTCGCTTTCTATTCTCAGTGGTTTACTTCTAAATAGTTTTCCTGATTTGAATTTCAAGTCAACAAGAATTATGGAGTGCCTGCTATATCCCAGACATTGGGCCAGTAGGAGGGCTGCAAAGGCATATAACTAAAAACTGTCCCTTTGACAAATGACCTCTGAAGAAAGTAAAGATGTCCTGAAGACAAGTAATTCTCACACTGTGTATTCAATGCTCTGGAGACCTGGATAAGAGAGCAATTAATTCTGCCTAAAGAGGAGATTACAGAAAATATCATAGCAGTAGGTGATGAGAAAATCTGTTAATTTATCATCGTGGAAAGAATAAAATTAAAAATAGCACATTCTACTTAGTGTAAAGAACTAAGTGCGGAGGGGGAAATGATGTTACTATAAGTGGAGATGTGAATCATGATTTTCATATTTCTTTAAACATCCATAATTCTGTTTATGAATGAAATTCACTCATCAGTGCAAAATTTTGTAAACTGAAAGTCCCATTTCCTTAACTTATATGGAAAAAGCTATCATCGGTGTCTGAGACTCCTTGCAGAAAAACCACCATTAAATGGGTAATTTTATTTTCAGGAGACTTTTAATTGCAAATTCAATTTCTTAATGATTATAAGACTATTCAGATTATCTATTTCATGTTGGTTGAGTTTTGGTAGTTGAGGTTTTTGAGGAACTGATTCATTTCTTTTAAGTTATTAAATTTACAAGTGTAAATTTACTCATAGTATTCCTTTATTATTCTTTTAATGACTGCAGAATCTGTAGTGACATACCATATTTCATTCCTGACACTGATGATTTGTGTCTTCTTTTTATTTTTGTTAATCTTACTAGAGGTTTATCAATTTTATTGATTTGTTAAGGAACCAGCTTTGTTTCATTGATTTTTCTTGTTTTCCTATTTTCAATTTCAAAGTAACTGTATTGTTTCCTTCCTTCTGCTTGCTTATTTTGCTTTTTTATTTTTTAGGTTCTTGAAGTAGAAACTTTGACTATTATTTTGAGATCTCTTCTCATTTCTAATATAAGTATTTATGGCTATAAGTTTTCCTCTCAGTGCTTAAGCTGCATTCTACATAGATTTGATAGTCTGTATTTTCATTTTCATTCATCGTTTCGTTCTATATTTTTAAAAATTTCCTCTGAGATTTTGATCCATGGATTATTTAGAAATGTGTTGTCGCACTGTAATTGATCTCTAATTGATTCCATTGTGGTCAGAGAACACACTCTATGATTTCAATTTTTAAAAATTCATTGATGCTTGTGTTTTACAGCCCAGAATATGGCCAGTCTTGGCAAATGTTCCATGAGCACTTGAACAAAATGTGTACCATATTGTTGTGTGTGGAGTGTTATACTATATATAACATTTATATTAAGGTAATTATTTGATATGTTAGGGGTTATGTCTATTATTTGATTTTTGGAACAGGGAACATTTACCAACGTAAAACACATTCTGAGTCATAAGACACACTTTAACTAATTTAAAAGAGTAGAAATCATACAAATATGTTCTCAGACCACAGTGGAAGTAAATGAGAAATCAGTAACAGAAAGGAAGATGGAAGATCTCCAATATTTGGAAATTAAACAACATACTTCTAAGTAACACATGAGTGAAGGAAGAAATCTCAAGAAAAGTTTAAAAATATTTTGAAGTAAAGGAAAATGGAAATACAACACATGACAATGTGTGGAATTCAGTGAAAACAGTGCTTAGAATATTATAATATTAAATACATATATTAAAAAAGAAGAAAATATAAAAACAATAATCTAAGTGTCCACCTTAGGAAACTAGAGAAAGAAGAACAATTAAAGTCTAAAGCAAGGAGAAAGATATAAAATTAGAGCAGAAGTCAAGAATGTGGAACACAAGAAAAAATAGAGAAAAATCAATGAATCAAAAAACTGGTTCTTTTAAAAAATCAATAAAATTGATAAAGCTTTCACCAGAATAATCAAGTGAAAAAAGAGAAAAGATAATAAGTTTCCATGATCAGAAATGAAGGAGGGATCATCACTAAAGATTTCATGTATGTTAAAAACTTAATAAAGGGACACTATGAACAACTATATACCTACAAATTTGATAACTTGGATGAAATGGACCAATTTCTTGAAAGACAAAAACTGCCAGAAACTCACAGGAAGAGAAATAGATCATCTGAATGGACGTGCATCTATTAAAGAGAATGAAGCAATAACTTTCCAAAAGAGAAATCACCAGGCCCAAATGGGTTCACTGTTGACTCCTACCAGAGATTTAAGGGGGAAAAGAATGATACCAATTCTCTACAATCTCTTCTAGAAAATAGAAGCAGAAGGAATACTTCCTCACTCATTCTATTTGGCCAACATTACCCTAATACCAAAATCAGACAAAGACATTGCAAGAAAGAAAATCTATAGCCTGATATTTCACCTATATCTATATTTGAACATAGAAAAATCAGTAAACTATTAGTAAATAAAACACAATAATGTATAGAAAAACTTTTACACCATGACCAAGAAGGATTTATGCATGACTGCTTTAACATTGGAAAATAAATAAATGTAATCCACCACATCCAAAGGCTAAAGAATAAAAATCATATGATTCATAAATTGATGCAGAAAAAAATTAGCGAAATTCAACATCTGTTCATGACAAAAACACTCAGCAAATTAGGAATAGAGAGGAACTTCCTGAATTTTATAAAGAACATCTACAGAAACCCTTCAGCTAATGTCATGCTTAAAGATGAGAAATGACCCTTTCCCTCCTAAGACTGGAAACAAGGCAAGGATGTCCTCTCTCAACACAGCTGTTGAGATAAAGACCACAAAAAGCAATGAAATACATACAGATTGTAAAGGAAGAAATAAAACTGCCATGATCGTCTATGTAGAAAATCCCCCAAATTGACAAAAATGCAATGAAACTGATAAGCTAGTATAACAATTTGCAGTATATAAGGCTAATATACAAAAGTCAATTTCTTTCTTATATACCAGAAAAGAACAATAAAAATTTTTAATTAAAATAAACATTCACAATAGCACTCAAAAAATGAAATCATCAAGTATAAATATAACAAAAGATGAATGGAATCTAATATGAATAAAAATATAATAGTCTGATAAAAAGATATCAGCATAAGAGCTACATAAATGAAGAGATAGTCCATGTTCAAGAATTGGAAGACTCAATATTGATGTCAATTCTTCCCAACTTGATCTAGACATTCAATGCAATCCTAATCAAAATCCCAAAAGTGTATTTCTTAGATATCCACAAACTGATTGTAAAGTTTATAGAAAAGGCAAAAGACCTAGAAAGCCAACATAATGCTGAAGAAGAACAAAATTGCCATACTATTAAATTTCAAGACTTACTATAAAGCTATAGTAACCAAGACACATAGATCAATCAAACAGAATAGAGAGCCCAGAAATATACTCTCACAAATATAACTGATCTTTGACAAAGAAGCAAAGGCAATCCAATAGAGAAACAAATGGTGCTGGAAACTCTACATATTAAAAAAGTGAATATAGACACAGATCTAGACCTAGACCTTACGCCTTACACAAAAATTAACTCAAAATAGATCATAGACCTAAGTGTAAAATGCAGAATTATAAAACTTCTAGAAGAAAACATTAAAACAAAAAACTATGTGACCTTGGGTTTGGTGATGAGCTTTTAGATACTACACCAAAATCACAATTCATAAGAGAAAAAATTGATGTGAGAATTTATTAAATCTAAAACCCTTCTCTGGGAAAGGTACTGCTAAGAAACTAAAAATACAAGCCACCGATTGGGAGACGTACAAAAACATGTATCTGGTAAAGGCCTTGTATCCATAATGTACCAAGATTTCTTAAAACTCAATGATAAGTAAACAAACAACCCAAGTAAAAATGGGTAAAAGATCTGAACAGACACCCCACTAAAGAAAATAGACTGATGGTCATTGTATAATTCCACTTATATAAAAAAAATCCAGAATAAATAAAACCATAGGGACAGAAAGGAGATTATTGGTTGCTAGGGTCTAGGGGAAATAGAGGAATTAACAGTGACTGCTTAATAGGTATAGGGTTTCTGTTTGGGGTGATGAAATGTTCTGAGACTAGATAGTAGTGATGGTTGCACAGCATTGTGAATGTACTTAATGCCACTGGATTGTACAACTTAAAACGTTTTAAAAGATAAATTTTATTTTATGTGAATTTTGTAATAAAATACATGAACCATAAAGTATATTTTTTAAAAAGTTACCAAAATAAAAATGAGAGGAAGGGAAAAAAAGAAAATAGACTGATGGCAAATAGGCATATGAAAAATATTCAACATCATTTGTCATTAGGAAATTGAAAACTTATACAATTAAAGTTATACACATTTAAATGGCTAAAATTTAAAAACTGACAACATCAACTACAGTTGATGTGGCAGAACAAGAGGAATTGTTGTTCATTGCTGGAGAAAATGCAAAATGGTACAGTCACTTTGGAAGACAGTTTATTGGTTTCTTATAAAACTAGAGATATTCTTACAATAAAATACAGAAATCATGCTCCTAGGTATTTACACAATTGATTTGAAATTTTATGTCTACACAAATTGCATGAGAATATTTATTCAAGATCACTCAAAACTGGAAAGCAACTGTCCTTCAGTAGGCAAATGAAAAAACAAACTGTGGCACATCATGAAATGGAATATTGTACAGTGATAAAAAGAAATTAGATCTTAAGTCATAAAAATATATACATGAATCTTAAATGCATATTGCTAAGTGAAAGGAGTCAGTATGAAAAAAGCACATGCTGCATGTTGCCAATTATATTGATATTCTGGAAAAGGCAAAACTATGAAGTTGATTTTTAAAAAGATGACTGACAAGGTTTCAAGGAAAGAAAAAGAGTTGCAGATGTAAGCACAGGAGATTTTTAAGGTGGCGAAACTATTCTGCATGATTCTGTGATGCACTATGCATTTGTCAAAACCATAGTACTTTACAACATAAATAATGAGCCACAAAGTACAGAAATTTTAAAAAATCATTTAGGATATTAGGAGAATCCCAGGTTGAAATGATAATATGACAGACAGTCAAACTGTATTACAAATATATGAAACAACCTCACTGAAGGAGTTGAGGGGAAAAGGTGCTGACTTAAGTAACTGGTAATTAGTAGAGGTTATGAGTTATCACAAAATGATCACATGCTTATAACTACCACATTGGTCAAGAAATAGAAAATTATCAGCTCCCAGAATATTCCCTCATTTTTCTCCTGATTGCTACCCTCTCTCCCCAAAGTTAAACATTACCCTGACTTCTAACACGATAGACTAGTTTGGCCTAATGAAGAATTTTATATAAATAAAATCATATAATATGTATTCTCCTGTGTCTGGCTTTTATCATCCAGAATTACGTTTATGAGATGCATTCAAATTGCTGCATATGGCTACAGGTCATTCATTTTCATTGTATAAATGTACCACAATTTATTTACCAAAATTAGTGTTGGCAGATGTATGAGTGTTTCTAGTTTAGGGCTATTAAGAATCATGCTGTCGGGGGGTGACCTTGAAGATGGCGGAAGAGTAAGACGCAGAGATCGCCTTCCTCCCCACGGATACACCAGAAATACATCTACACGTGGAACAACTCCTACAGAACACCTACTGAAGGCTGGCAGAAGGCCTCAGACCTCCCAAAAGGCAAGAAACTCCCCACGTACCTGGGTAGGGCAAAAGAAAAAAAGAAAAAACAGAGACAAAAGAATAAGGACGGCACCTGCACCAGTGGGAGGGAGCTGTGAAGGAGGAAAAGTTTCCACACACTAGGAAGCCCCTCCGCGGGCGGAGACTGCGGGAGGCGGAGGGGGGAGCTTCGGCACCGCGGAGTAGTGCACAGCGACGGGTGCGGAGGGCAAAGCGGGGAGATTCCCGCACAGAGGATCGGTGCCGACCGGCACTCACCAGCCCGAGAGGCTTGTCTGCTCACCCGCCGGGGCGGGCGGGGCTGCGAGCTGAGGCTCGGGTTTCGGTTTTGGACGGAGCGCAGGGAGAGGACTGGGGTTGGCGGCTTGAACATAGCCTGAAGGGGTTAGTGCACCACGACTAGCCGGGAGGGAGTTCGGGGAAAAGCCTGCACCTGCCGAAGAGGCAAGAGACTTTTTCTTCCCTCTTTGTTTCCTGGTGCGCGAGGAGAGGGGTTTAAGAGCGCTGCTTAAAGGAACTCCAGAGACGGGCACGAGCCGCGGCTAAAAGCGCGAACCCCAGAGACGGGCGCGAGCCGCGGCTAAAAGCGCGAACCCCAGAGACGGGCGCGAGCCACGGCTAAAAGCGCGGACCCCAGAGACGGGCGGGAGACGCTAAGGCTGCTGCTGCCGCCACCAAGGGACCTGTGTGCGAGCACAGGTCACTCTCCACACCCCTCTTCCGCGGAGCCTGTGCAGCCCGCCACTGCCAGGTTCCCGGGAACCAGGGACAACTTCCCCGGGAGAACGCACGGCGGGCCTCAGGCTGGTGCAACATCACGCCGGCCTCTGCCGCAACGTCACGCCGCCTCTGACCCCGCAGGCCCGCCCCGCAAGCAGTGCCTCTCCTTCCCCGCCCCACCCCCGGCCTGAGTGAGGCAGAGCCCCCGAATCAGCGGCTCCTTTAACCCCGTCCTGTCTGAGCAAAAAACAGACGCCCTCCAGCGACCTACACGCAGAGGCAGGGCCAAATCCAAAGCTGAGCTCCTGTGAGCTGTGAGAACAAAGAAGAGAAAGGGAAATCTCTCCCAGCAGCCTCAGAAGCAGCGGATTAAAGCTCCACAATCAACCTGATATACCCTGCATCTGTGGAATACCTGAATAGACAAGGAATGATCCCAAATTGAAGAGGTGGAATTTAGGAGCGAGATCTATGATTTTTTTCCCTTTTCCTCTTTTTGTGAATGGGTACGTGTATGCTTCTGTGTGAGATCTTGCCTGTATACTCTTGCTTCCACCATTTGTCCTAGGACTCTATCTGTCCATGGTTTTTTAAAAAATTTTTTTTTCTCAATAATTAATTTTAATTGTAATAACTTTATTATACTTTACCTTCGTTCTTTCTTTCTTTCTTTCCTTCCTTCCTTCCCTCCTTTAGACAACGAATCACCCCAAATTGAGGAGGTGGTCTCTGAGAGCAAGATTTATGATTTTTCCCCCTTTACCTCTTTTTATGAAGGTGTATGTGTATGCTTCTGTGTAAGATTTTCTCTGTATAGCTTTGCTTCCAACATTTGTCCTAAGGTTCTATCCGTCTCTTTTTTTTTTTCTAAATATTTTTTAATTCAATAACTATATTATACTTTATTTTATTTTTACTGTATCTTCTTTCTTTCTGTCTTTTTTCCTTCTTTCCCTCCTTCCTTCCTTCCTCCCTCCCTCCCTCCCTCCCTCCCTCCTTTCTTTCCTTCTTTGCTTCTTTCTTCCTTCCTTCCTTTCCTCCTTTCCTTCTTTCTTTCCTCATACTTCTACTAATTCTCTCTACTTTTTCTCCCTTTTATTCTGAGCCGTGTGGATGAAAGGCTCTTGGTGCTCCAGCCAGGAGTCAGGGCTCTGCCTCTGAGGTAGGAGAGCCAACTTCAGGACACTGGTAAACAAGAGACCTCCCAGCTCCACATAATATTAAACGGCGGAAATCTCCCAGAGACCTCCATCATAACACCAGCACCCAGCTTCACTCAACGACCAGCAAGCCACAGTGCTAGACAACCTATGCCAAACAACTAGCAAGACAGGAACACAACCCCACCCGTTAGCAGAGAGGCTGCCTAAAATCATAATAAGGCCACAGACACCCCAAAACACACCACCAGACGTGAACCTGCCCACTAAAGAGACAAGATCCAGCCTCATCCACCACAACACAGGCACTAGTCCCCTCCACCAGGAAGCCTACACAACCCACTGAAACAACCTTAGCCACTGGAGACAGACATCAAAAACAACGGGAACTACGAACGTGCAGCCTGCAAAAAAGAGACCCCAAACACAGTAAGATAAGCAAAATGAGAAGACAGAAAAACACACAGCAGATGAAGGAGCAAGATAAAAATGCACCAGACCTAACAAATGAAGAGGAAATAGGCAGTCTACCTGAAAAAGAATTCAGAATAATGATAGTACGGATGATCCGAAATCTTGAAAGTAGAATGGACAAAATGCAAGAAACAGTTAACAAGGACCTAGAAGAAATAAAGATGAAACAAGCAATGATGAACAACGCAATAAATGAAATTAAAAGTACTCTAGATGGGATCAATAACAGAATAACTGAGGCAGAAGAACGGATAAGTGACCTGGAAGATAAAATAGTGGAAATAACTACTGCAGAGCACAATAAAGAAAAAAGAATGAAAAGAACTGAGGACAGTCTCAGAGACCTCTGGGACAACCTTAAACGCACCAACATTCGAATATAGGGGTTCCAGAAGAAGAAGAGAAAAAGAAAGGGACTGAGAAAATATTTGAAGAGATTATAGTTGAAAACTTCCCTAATATGGGAAAGGAAATAGTTAATCAAGTCCAGGAAGCACAGAGAGTCCCATACAGGATAAATCCAAGGAGAAATACGCCAAGACACATATTAATCAAACTGTCAAAAATTAAATACAAAGAAAGCATATTAAAAGCAGCAAGGGAAAAACAACAAATAACACACAAGGGAATCCCCATAAGGTTAACAGCTGATCTCTCAGCAGAAACCCTACAAGCCAGAAGGGAGTGGCAGGACATACTGAAAGTGATGAAGGAGAAAAACCTGCAACCAAGACTACTCTACCCAGCAAGGATCTCATTCAGATTTGATGGAGAAATTAAAACCTTTACAGACAAGCAAAAGCTGAGAGAGTTCAGCACCACCAAACCAGCTTTACAACAAATGCTAAAGGAACTTCTCTAGACAAGGAACACAAGAGAAGGAAGAGACCTATAATAACGAACCCAAAACAATATAGAAAATGGGAATAGGAACATACATATCAATAATTACCTTAAATGTAAATGGACTAAATGCTCCCACCAAAAGACACAGATTGGCTGAATGGATACAAAAACAAGACCCTTATATATGCTGTCTACAAGAGACCCACTTCAGACCTAGAGACACATACAGACTGAAAATAAGGGGATGGAAAAAGATATTCCATGCAAATGGAAACCAAAAGAAAGCTGGAGTAGCAATTCTCATATCAGACAAAATAGACTTTAAAATAAGGACTATTACAAGAGACAAAGAAGGACACTACATAATGATCAAGGGATCGATCCAAGAAGAAGATATAACAATTGTAAATATTTATGCACCCAACATAGGAGCACCTCAATACATAAGGCAAATACTAACAGCCATAAAAGGGGAGATCGACAGTAACACATTCATAGTAGGGGACTTTAACACCCCACTTTCACCCATGGACAGATCATCCAAAATGAAAATGAATAAGGAAACACAAGCTTTAAATGATACATTAAACAAGATGGACTTAATTGATATTTATAGGACACTCCATCCAAAAACAACAGAATACACATTTTTCTCAAGTGCTCATGGAACATTCTCCAGGATAGATCATATCTTGGGTCACAAATCAAGCCTTGTTAAATTTAAGAAAATTGAAATTGTATCAAGTGTCTTTTCTGACCACAACGCCATGAGACTAGATATCAATTACAGGAAAAGATCTGTAAAAAATACAAACACATGGAGGCTAAACAATACACTACTTAATAATGAAGTGATCACTGAAGAAATCAAAGAGGAAATAAAAAAAATACCTAGAAACAAATGACAATGGAGACACAACGACCCAAAACCTATGGGATGCAGCAAAAGCAGTTCTAAGGGGGAAGTTTATAGCAATACAAGCCCACCTTAAGAAGCAGGAAACATCTCGAATAAACAACCTAACCTTGCACCTCAAGCAATTAGAGAAAGAAGAACAAAGAAGCCCCAAAGCTAGCAGAAGGAAAGAAATCATAAAAATCAGATCAGAAATAAATGAAAAAGAAATGAAGGAAACGATAGCAAAGATCAATAAAACTAAAAGCTGGTTCTTTGAGAAGATAAACAAAATAGATAAACCACTAGCCAGACTCATCAAGAAAAAAAGGGAGAAGACTCAAATCAATAGAATTAGAAATGAAAAAGGAGAAGTAACAACTGACACTGCAGAAATAAAAAAAATCATGAGAGATTATTACAAGCAACTCTATGCCAATAAAATGGACAATCTGGAAGAAATGGACAAATTCTTAGAAATGCACAACCTGCCAAGACTGAATCAGGAAGAAATAGAAAATATGAACAGACCAATCACAAGCACTGAAATTGAAACTGTGATTAAAAATCTTCCAACAAACAAAAGCCCAGGATCAGATGGCTTCACGGGTGAATTCTATCAAACGTTTAGAGAAGAGCTAACACCTATCCTTCTCAAACTCTTCCAAAATATAGCAGAGGGAGGAACACTCCCAAATTCCTTCTACGAGGCCACCATCAACTTGATACCAAAACCAGACAAGGATGTCACAAAGAAAGAAAACTACAGGCCAATATCACTGATGAACATAGATGCAAAAATCCTCAACAAGATACTAGCAAACAGAATCCAACAGCACATTAAAAGGATCATACACCATGATCAAGTGGGGTTTATTCCAGGAATGCAATGATTCTTCAATATACGCAAATCTATCAATGTGATAAACCATATTAACAAATTGAAGGAGAAAAACCATATGATCATCTCAATAGATGCAGAGAAAGCTTTCGACAAAATTCAACACCCATTTACGATACAAACCCTGCAGAAAGTAGGCATAGAGGGAACTTTCCTCAACATAATAAAGGCCATATATGACAAGCCCACAGCAAACATCATCCTCAATGGTGAAAAACTGAAAGCATTTCCACTAAGATCAGGAACAAGACAAGGTTGCCCACTCTCACCACTCTTATTCAACATAGTTTTGGAAGTTTTAGCCACAGCAATCAGAGAAGAAAGGAAATAAAAGGAATCCAAATCAGAAAAGAAGAAGTAAAGCTGTCACTGTTTGCAGATGACATGATACTATACATAGAGAATCCTAAAGATGCTACCAGAAAACTACTAGAGCTAATCAATGAATTTGGTAAAGTAGCAGGATACAAAGTTAATGCACGGAAATCTCTGGCATTCCTATATACTAATGATGAAAAATCTGAAAGTGAAATCAAGAAAACACTCCCATTTACCATTGCAACAAAAAGAATAAAATATCTAGGAATAAACCTACCTAAGGAGACGAAAGACCTGTATGCAGAAAATTATAAGACACTGATGAAAGAAATTAAAGATGATACAAATAGATGGAGAGATATACCATGTTCTTGGATTGGAAGAATCAACATTGTGAAAATGTCTCTACTACCCAAAGCAATCTACAGATTCAATGCAATCCCTATCAAACTACCACTGGCATTTTTCACAGAACTAGAACAAAAAATTTCGCAATTTGTATGGAAACACAAAAGACCCCGAATAGCCAAAGCAATCTTGAGAACGAAATATGGAGCTGGAGGAATCAGGCTCCCTGACTTCAGACTATACTACAAAGCTACAGTAATCAAGACAGTATTCTACTGGCACAAAAACAGAAAGATAGATCAATGGAACAGGATAGAAAGCCCAGAGATAAACCCACGCACATATGGGCACCTTATCTTTGATAAAGGTGGCAAGAATGTACAGTGGAGAAAGGACAGCCTCTTCAATAAATGGTGCTGGGAAAACTGGACAGGTACATGTAAAAGTATGAGATTAGATCACTCCCTAACACCATACACAAAAATAAGCTCAAAATGGATTAAAGACCTAAATATAAGGCCAGAAACTATCAAACTCTTAGAGGAAAACATAGGCAGAACACTCTATGACATAAATCACAGCAAGATCCTTTCTGACCCACCTCCTAGAGTAATGGAAATAAAAACAAAAATAAACAAATGGGACCTAATGAAACTTCAAAGCTTTTGCACAGCAAAGGAAACCATAATCAAGACCAAAAGACAACCCTCAGAATGGGAGAAAATATTTGCAAATGAAGCAAATGACAAAGGATTAATCTCCAAAATTTACAAGCAGCTCATGCAGCTCAATAACAAAAAAACAAACAACCCAATCCAAAAATGGGCAGAAGACCTAAATAGACATTTCTCCCAAGAAGATATACAGAATGCCAACAAACACATGAAAGAATGCTCAACATCATTAATCATTAGAGAAATGCAAATCAAAACTACAATGAGATATCATCTCACACCAGTCAGAATGGCCATCATCAAAAAATCTAGAAACAATAAATGCTGGAGAGGGTGTGGAGAAAAGGGAACACTCTTGCACTGCTGGTGGGAATGTGAATTGATTCAGCCACTATGGAGAACAGTATGGAGGTTCCTTAAAAAACTACAAATAGAACTACCATATGACCCAGCAATCCCAGTACTGGGCATATACCCTGAGAAAACCATAATTCAAAAAGAGTCATGTACCAAAATGTTCATTGCAGCTCTATTTACAATAGCCCGGAGATGGAAACAACCTAAGCGCCCATCATCGGATGAATGGATAAAGAAGATGTGGCACATATATACAATGGAATATTACTCAGCCTTAAAAAGAAATGAAATTGAGCTATTTGTAATGAGATGGATAGACCTAGAGTCTGTCATACAGAGTGAAGTAAGTCAGAAAGAAAAAGACAAATACCGTATGCTAATACATATATATGGAATTTAAGGGGAAAAAAATGTCATGAAGAACCTAGGGCTAAGACAGGAATAAAGACGCAGACCTACTGGAGAACGGACTTGAGGATATGGGGAGGGGGAAGGGTGAGCTTTGACAGGGCGAGAGAGAGTCATGGACATATACACACTAACAAACGTAGTAAGGTAGATAGCTAGGGGGAAGCAGCCGCAAGGCACAGGGATATTAGCTCGGTGCTTTGTGACAGCCTGGAGGGGTGGGATAGGGAGAGTGGGAGGGAGGGAGACGCAAGAGGGAAGACATATGGGAACATATGTATATGTATAACTGATTCACTTTGTTATAAAGCAGAACCTAACACACCATTGTAAAGCAATTATACCCCAATAAAGATGTTTAAAAAAATAAAAAAAATAAAAAAAAAAAGAATCATGCTGTCACTAAGATTTTTATACATGTTTATCTATTGGTACATGCAATTCTGTTGGGTTTATATCTAGGAGTAAAACTGGAAGGTTACAACTAAAGTTTCATTTTCAGCTATAGTAACATTTACTGTCAACAGCTTTGCAAACTGCTTATATTAATTTCACACTCACATTTTTTGTGAAGTGCCTGTTTAAATCTACCCATTAGTTAGTTGGTTTGTCTACCATTTTCTTGATTTGGAGAAAATATATATTTTCTGGATATGAGGCGTTATCAATTGTAAGTGTTGCAAATATCTCCAAATCTGTGGTTGGCCTTTTAAACCCCTTAATGGTGGTTTGTTTTTGTTTTTGTTTTTGTTTTTGTTTTTGTTTTTGTTTTTTTGTGGTACACAGGCCTCTCACCGTCGCGGCCTCTCCCGTTGCGGAGCACAGGCTCTGGACACGCAGGCTCAGCGGCCAAGACTCACGGACCCAGTCGCTCGCAGCATGTGGGATCTTCGCAGACCGGGGCACGAACCCGTGTCCCCTGCATCGGCAGGCAGACTCCCAACCACTGCACCACCAGGGAAGCCCAACAGTGATTTTTAAAATGAAGAAGTTCTTAACTTTGATGAAGTCCAATTGATTAATTTTTTCCTTTTATGAATCATGCTTTTGGTGTTTTATCTAAGAAATCTTTGTCTAACTCAAGGTAACAAAATTTTTCTTCTATGTGTTCTTAAATTTTATAGTTCTAGTTTTACATTTAGGTCTATGGTCCTTATTGAGTTAATTTTTTATATGATGTGAAGTATGGATCTAAGTTTGTTTATTTATTTATGCGTGTGGACATTCAATTGTTTCAGCACTATTTGCTGAAAAGACTATATTGTTTCAATTAATTTGTCTTTGTGCCTTTATAAAACATCAGTTGGTTGGGACTTCCCTGGTGGTGCAGTGGTTAAGAATCCACAGGGGACATGGGTTTGATCCCAGTCCAGAAAGATCCCACATGTCGTGGAGCAACTAAGCCTGTGCACCACAGCTACTAAGCCTGCATACTAGAGCCTGCAAGCCACAACTACTGAGCCCATGCAGCACAACTACTGAAGCCCACGCACCCTAGAGCCCACGCACAGCAACTACTGAAGCACGCATGCTCTACGTCCTGCATGTTGCAACTACTGAGCCTGCGTGCTGCAACTACTGAAGTCCGTGCCCCTAGAGCCCATGCTCTGAAACAAGAGAAGGCACTACAATGAGAAGCCTGTGCAACACAATGAAGGGCAGCCCCCGCTCGCCGCAACTAGAGAAAGCCTGCGCGTAGCAACGATGACCCAACACAGCCACCCCCCACACACACACAAATCAGTTGGCCATATATGTGCATGTCTATTCCTAGACTCCCTCTTTGCTGACATTTTGCCAAAACCCTTCTGCCTCAATTACTGTAGCTATACATAAAGTCTTGAAATCAGGTAGTATGAGTTGTCCAAATCTGTTCTTTTCCAAAATTATTTTAGCTTTCCTAGTCCTTTATCTTTCACTTATAAATTTCAGAATCAGCTTGTTAATTTCTATGAAAAATATATCTAGAAATTTAATTGGAATAACAAGAAATCTATAGATGAGATTGTGAAGAATTGACAGCTCAATCATATTGAGTAATCCAATCCATAAACATGATATCTGTCCATTTATTTAGGACATCTTAAGCTTTCATCACTGACTTGCAGTTTCAACATACAGACATAGCACATACACTGTTAAATTGTTACATGATTTTTGATACAATTGTACAGGTAATATTTTACTTATCAACTTCCAGTTGTACATTGCTACTATATAGAAATGTAATTCACTTATATTGACCTTATATCCTGCAATTGTTCTAAACTCACTAGTGTTGCTAAACTCACTAGTGTTCTTTTTTAGATTCTTAGGAATTTTCTGTATAGACAATCATGTCAGCTGCTTATAGAGACAATTCTATTTCTTCCGTTCCAATCTGTATGATTTTAGTACTTTTTTTTTTTTGCCTTAGTATACTAGCTAGAATCTCCAGTACAATGAAGAATAAAAATGGTGAGTGCAAATATCCTTGCCTTGATACTGATCTTAGGGAGAGAGAATACCATCTTTTATCATTAAGCATAATGGAAGCTGTATGACTTTTTGTAAATGCTGTTTTTGTTAAGTTTGCACATTTTAAAAATCAAAAATGGACTTGGGTTTTATCAAATGCTTTTTCAGCATCAACTGAGATGATCATATGCATATTTTTAAGTCTGTTGACATAATGAATTACACTTATTTTTTAAAAATATTAACCAACCTTGTATTCCATGAGATATTATCCTTTTTCATTATCTTAGCTAAGTTTTTTATCTTCATGTCTATGAGGAATATTAGTCTGTAGTTATATTGTAATGTCTTTGTCTAGTTTAGGTATGAGGGTAATGCTGTCCTCATGGACTGGGTCAGGAAATGTTCCCCCCTTTAGTTCTCTGGAAGAGTCTGTGTGGAATTGACATTATTTCTTCCTTAAACGTTTAGTAGAATTCACAAGTGAAACCATGTTGCCTTAAAGGTTTTTTTGTGAGAAATATTTTTAACTACAGATTCTATTTCTTTAATAGTCATAGGGTAATAAAAGTTATCTATTACTTTTTGGATGAGCTTTATTGCTTTGTATATTTGAAATAATTTGTTCATTTCATCTGAATCATTGAATTTATTGGCATAAAGTTGTTCATAATATTGTTAATATTTTCTTAATGTCTATAGGAGCTTAGTGATAGACTCTAATGTCTGATGTTTGTAATTTTTACTTTCTCTTTCTTTCCTGATAAGTCAGGCTATGAAATTATCAATCTTATTGATCTTCTGTAAGAAGCAGCTGTAGTTTGTTTGATTTTTCTCTCTTATTTCAATTTTCTATCTCATTGATGTCTGTTCTTATCTTCCTTTCTTCACCTTAATTTGTCCTTCTTTTTCTAGTTTCTTAAGGTAGAAACTTAGATCTTTGATTTGAGATCTTCTTTCTAATACAGATTAAAGATAAAAATTCCCTCTAAGCACTGTTTTACCTAATCTTATAAATTTTAACATGGTTTATTTTCATTTTAATTCACTTCAAAATATTTTCTAATTTCCCTTTTGATTTATTCTTTGATCCACAGGTTATATAAAACTGTGTTGTTTGTTTTCCACATATTTAGGGATTACAGATATATTTCTGTTAATAATTTTTTATTTAATTGCATTATGGTGAGAGAATGATCTTTGATATATTTTAAATTTGAGATTATTATGACCCAGAATGTAGCAAATTATCCACAGACATTTGAAAAGATTGTGTATTCTCCTACTTTTGAGTACAGTGTTTTATAAATGGCAATTAAGTCAAGATAGATAGTGCTGTTCATCAGTGGAACAGGATAGAAAGCCCAGAGATAAACCCACATACCTATGGTCAACTAATCTATGACAAAGGAGGCAAGGATACACAATGGAGAAAAGATATCCTCTTGAATGAGTGGTGCTGGGAAAACTGGACAGCCACATGGAAAAGAATGAAATTAGAACACTCTTTAACACCATACACAGAAATAAACTAAAACGGAATAAAGACCTAAATGTAAGATTGGACACTATAAAACTCTTAGAGGAAAACATAGCAAGAACATTCTTTGACATAAATCACAGCAAGATCTTTTTTGATCCACCTCCTAGAGCAATGGAAATAAAAACAAAAATAAACAAATGGGACCTAATGAAACTTAAAAGCTTTTGCACAGCAAAGGAAACTACAAACAAGATGAAAAGACAACCCTCAGAATGGGAGAAAATACTTGCAAACAAATCAATGGACAGAGGATTAATCTCCAAAATATATAAACAGCTCATGCAGCTCAGTATTAAAAAACCAAACAACCCAATCCAAAAATGGGCAGAAGACCTAAATAGACATTTCTCCAAAGAAGACATACAGATGGCCAAGAAGCACATGAAAAGCTGTTGAACATCATTAATTATTAGGGAAATGAAAATCAAAACTAAAATGAGGTATCACCTCACATCAGTCAGAATGGCCATCATCAAAAAATCTAGAAACAGGGCTTCCCTGGTGGCGCAGTGGTTGAGAGTCCACCTGCCGATGCAGGGGACACGGGTTCGTGCCCCGGTCCGGGAAGATCCCACATGCCATGGAGTGGCTGGGCCCATGAGCCATGGCCGCTAAGCCTGCGTGTCTGGAGCCTGTGCTCCACAACAGGAGAGGCCACAACAGTGAGAGGCCCGTGTACCGAAAAAAAAAATCTAGAAACAAGGAATGCTGCAGAGGGTGTGGAGAAATGGGAACTCTCTTGCCCTTTTGGTGAGAATGTAAATTGATACAGCCACTATGGCGAACAGTATGGAGGTTCCTTAAAAAACTAAAAATAGAATTACCATATAACCCAGCAATCCCACTACTGGGCAGAGAAAACCATAATTCAAAAAGACACACACATCCCAACGTTCATTGCAGCACTATTTACATTGTCAGGTCATGGAACCAGCCTAAATGTTCGTTGACAGACGAATGGATAAAGACTATGTGGTACATATATACAATAGAATATTACTCAGCCATAAAAAGAATGAAATTGAGTCATTTGTAGAGACGTGGATGGATCTAGAGACTGTCATACAGAGTGAAGTAAGTCAGAAAGAGAAAAACAAATATCATATATTAACACATATATGTGGAATCTAGAAAAATGGTACAGATTAACCAGTTTGCAAGGCAGAAATAGAGACACAGATGTAGAGAACAAATGTATGGACACCAAGGGGGCAAAGTGGCAGTTGGGTGTGTGTGTGTGTGTGATGAATTGTGAGATTGGGATTGACATATATACATTAATATGTAAAAAATAGATAACTAATAAGAACCTGCTGTACAAAAAATAAATTAAATTAAATTAAAAAAAAGAAACCTTGCTGAAATGTCAATAATAAGTGCATTAAATCTATGATCAGTTTAAGGATAATTGGCATGTTTACTATGTTGAGTCTTCCAAATCATTAAAACAATGACTCTTCGTTTACTTAGATCTGCTTGGTTTCTTTCACCAGCAGGTTATAGTTTTTAGTATACAAGTTCTATATGTATTTTATTAGATTTATACCTAAGTACTTCATTTTTTTCAGTCATTACAAGTGGTGTTTTTAAATTATGTTTTCTGAATATTCATTGTTATTATATAAAAATGCAGTTGATTCTTGAATGTTAATCTTGCAATGTTGCTGAACTCATTTATTAATTCTAGAAGTTTTTGTAGATTTTTTTAATCTACATGTACATAGATAATCATGTCTCCTGCAAATAGCGATGATTTTATTCTTCCTTTAGAATTGGTGTGCCTTTCCTTTTCCTTGCCATTTTCAGTATCTATAATTTCCAGTACTATAATGAATAAGCATACTGAGAGTGAACATTCTTGTCCTGCTCTCAGTCTTAGGAAGAGAGCATTCAGACTTTCATCATAAGGAATGGTGTTAACTGCAGACTTTCTATAAATGTTCTTTATCCATTTGAGTTAGTTCCTCTATAATCCAATATTGCTGGGAAAGAGTTTTTATCACAAATTAGTGTTGGGTTTGTAAAATAACATTTTTGTGCCAATTGATATGATCGTATGATTTTTCTTCTTTGCCTAGTTGGTATGGTGAATTATATTTCTTTTAGAATGCTATGACCCACTAGGTCATAGTATATAATTTCTTTCATAGATTGCTAGATTTGGTTTGCTAATATTTTGTTGTGGTAAATTCATGAGAGATATTGTTTTGTAGTTTTTCCATTTTTAAACTGTCATTCTCTGATTTTGGTATCAGAATAATACTGACCTAATCAAATGAATTTAGGAAGTGTTCCCTCCTTTTCCATTGTCTAGAAGCACTTGTGTTAAAATTGTGTTAATTCTTGTAAGTATTTAGTAGAATTCTCCAGTGGAACACCTGGGCTTGGAGGTTTCTTTTTCAGGAGAGATTTTCAATTATGAATTCAACTTATTTAATCATTATAGAACTATTCCGACTATCTGTTTCATCTTGTTAGAGTTTTGGCAGCTTTAGGTTTTCAAGGAATTGGTCCATTTCTTCTAAATATTCAAATATTCTAAATATTCAAGTTTATAAGCATAAAGCTATTCATAGTATTTCTTTATTATCCTTATAATCCTTTTTAATGGTTGCAGGATTTTCTGTGATAGTCTCACTTCATTCCTGATATTGGTGAAACCTCTTGCTGAAGGTTTATCAATTTTACTGATATTTTTTAAAGAATCAATCTTTAGTTTTATTAGTTTTCTCTGTTGTTTTCCTATTTTCAATTTCAGTGGTTTCTGCTCTGAACTTTATTATTTCCTCCCTTCAGCTTTCTTTCAGGTCATCTTGCTCTTTGTTTTCAGTTTCTTGGGGTATGAACTTACATTTAGATATGGGACTTTTTCTCTTCTCTAATGTAAGCATTTAGTGCTAAAAAATTCCTCTCAACACTGTTTTAGTCACATCCTATATATTTTCATATATCTATTAAAATTAATCTATTTTTTAACATCTTTATTGAAGTATAATTGCTTTACAATGCTGTGTTAGTTTCTGCTGAATAAAAAAGTGAATCAGGTATATGTACACATATATCCCCATAACCCCTTCCTCTTACATCTCCCTCCCACCCTCCCTATCAAACACCTCTAGGTGGTCACAAAGCACCGAGCTGATCTCACTGTGCTATGAGGCTGCTTACAATCTATTTTACATTTAGTAGTGTATATATGTCAATGCCACTCTCTCACTTCGTCCCAGCTTAACCTTCCCCTTCCCCATGTCCTCAAGTCCATTCTCTAGGTCTGCGTCTTTATTCCTGTCCTGCCCCTAGGTTCTTCAGAAACGTTTTCTTTTTTTTTAGATTCCATATATGTGTGTTAGCATACGGTATTTGTTTTTCTCTTTCTGACTTACTTCACTCTGTATGACAAACTCTAGGTCCATCCATGTAACTACAAATAACTCAATTTCGTTTCTTTTTATGGCTGAGTAATATTCCATTGTATATATGTGCTACATCTTCTTTATCCATTCATCTTTCAATGGATGCTTAGGTTGCTTCCATGACCTGGCTATTGTAAATAGGGCTGCAATGAACATAGGGGTGCATGTGTCTTTTTGAATTATGGTTTTCTCTGGGTATATGCCCAGTAGTGGAATTGCTGGGTCGTATGGTAGTTCTATTTATAGTTTTTAAGGAGTCTCCATATTGTTCTCCATAGTGGCTGTATCGATTTACATTTCCACCAACAGGGCAAGAGGGTTCCCTTTTCTCCACACCCTCTCCAGCATTTCTAGTTTCTAGATTTTTTGATGATGGCCATTCTGACTGGTGTGAGGTGATACCTCATTGTAGTTTTGATTTGCATTTCTCTAATGATTAGTGATGTTGAGCATCCTTTCTTGTGTTTGTTGGCAAGCTGTATATCTTCTTTGGAGAAATGTCTATTTAGGTCTCCGGACCATTTTTGGATTGGGTTGTTTGTGTTTTTGATATTGAGCTGCATGAGCTGCTTGTATATTTTGGATATTATTCCTTTGTCTGTTGCTTCATTTGCAAATATTTTCTCCCATTCTGAGGGTTGTCTTTTCATCTTGTTTATGGTTTCCTATGCTGTGCAAAAGCTTTTAAGTTTCATTAGGTCCAATTTGTTTATTTTTGTTTTTATTTCCATTTCTCTAGGAGGTGGGTCAAAAATGATCTTGCTGTGATTTATGTCATAGTGTGTTCTGCCTATGTTTTCCTCTAAGAGTTTGATGGTGTCTGGCCTTACATTTAGGTCTTTAATCCATTTTGAGTTTATTTTTGTGTATGGTGTTAGGGAGTGGTCTAATTTCATTCTTTTACATGTAACTGTCCAGTTTTCCCAACACCACTTATTGAAGAGGCTGTCTTTTCTCCATTGTATATTCCTCCCTCCTTTGTCATAGATTAGTTGACCATGAGTGTGTGGGTTTATCTCCAAGTTCTCTATCCTGTTTCATTGATCTATATTTCTGTTTTTGTGCCAGTACCATACTGTCTTGATTACTGTAGCTTTTTAGTGTAGCCTGAAGTCAGGGAGCATGATTCCTTTAGCTCCATTTTTTTTCTCAAGATTGTTTGGCTATTTGGGGTCTTTTGTGTTTCCATATAAATTGTAAAATATTTTGTTCTAGTTTTGTGAAAAATGCCATTGGTAATTTGATGGGGATTGCATTGAATCTGTAGATTGCTTTGGGTAGTATAGTCATTTTCACAATATTGATTCTTCCAATCCAAGAACACACTATATCTCTCCATCTGTTTGTGTTGCCTTTGATTTCTTTCATCAATATCTTATAGTTTCTGTGTACAGGTCTTTTCCCTCCTTAAGTAGGTTTAGTCTCCTTAAGTCGGTATATTATCATTTTTACTACAGTGGTGAATGGGATTTTTTCTTTAATTTCTCTTTCAGATATTTCATCATTAGTGTATAGGAACGCAAGAGATTTCTGTGCATCAATTTCGTATCCTGCTACTTTACTAAATTCATTGATCAGCTCTCGTAGTTTTCGGGTGGCATCTTTAGGATTCTCTATGTATATTATCATGGTGTCTGCAAACAGTGACAGTTTTACTTCTTCTCTTCCAATTTGGATTCCTTTTATTTCTTTTTGTTCTCTGACTGCTGTGGATAAAACTTCCAAAACTATGTTGGATAATGGTGGTGAGAGTGGGCAACCTTGTCTTGTTCCTGATCTTAGTGGAAATAGCTTCAGTTTTTCACCATTGAGAATGATGTTTGCTGTGGGTTTGTCATATATGGCCTTTATTATGTTGAGGTAAGTTCCCTCTATGCCTACTTTCTGGAGGGTTTTTAGCATAAGTTGGTGTTGAATTTTGTCGAAAGCTTTTTCTGCCTCTATTGAGATTATCATATAATTTTTCTCCTTCAATTAGTTAATATGGTGTATCACATTGATTGATTTGCATCTATTGAAGAATACTTGCATTCCTGGGATAAACCTCACTTGATCGTGGTGTGTGATCCTTTTAATGTGCTGTTGGATTCTGTTTGCTAGTATTTTGTTGAGGAGTTTTGCATCTATGTTCATCAGTGATATTGGTCTGTAGTTTTCTTTTTGTGTGACATCTTTGGTTTTGGTTTCAGGGTGATGGTGACCTCGTAGAATATGTTTGGGAGTGTTCCTCCCTTCACTGTATTTTACAACAGCTTGTGAAGGATAGGTGTTAACTCTTCTATAGATATTTGATAGAATTAGCCTGTGAAGCTATCTGGTCCTGGACTTTTGTTTGTTGAAAATTTTTAATCACATTGTCAATTTCAGTACTTGTGATTGGTCTGATTGTGTTTTCTATTTCTTCCTGGTTCAGTCTCAGAAGGTTGTGCTTTTCTAAGAATTTGTCCATTTCTTCCAGGTTGTCCATTTTATTGGCATAGAGTTGCTTGTAATAATCTCTCATTATCCTTTGTATTTCTGCAGTGTCAGTTTTACTTCTCCTTTTTCATTTCTAATTCTGTGGATTTGAGTCTTCTCGCTTTTTTTCTTGATGAGTCTGATTAATGGTTTATCAATTTTGTTTATCTTCTCAGAGAACCAGCCTTTAGTTTTATTGATCTTTGCTATCATTTCCTTCATTTCTTTTTCATTTATTTCTGGTCTGATCTTTATGATTTCTTTCCTTCTGCTAACTTTGGGGGTTTTTTTGTTCTTCTTTCTCTAATTGCTTTAAGTGTAAGGGTAGGTTGTTTATTTGACATTTTTCTTGTTTCTTGAAGTAGGATGGTATTACTATAAACTTCCTTCTTAGGACTACTTTTGCTGCATCCCATAGATTTTGGGTCAACATACTTTCATTGTCATTTGTTTCTAGGTAATTTTTGATGTCCTCTTTGATTTCTTCTGTGATCTGTTGCTTATTTAGTAGTGTATTGTTTAGCCTCCATGGGTCTGTATTTTTCACAGTTTTTTTCCTGTAATTGATATCTAGTCTCATAGTGTTGTAGTCGCAAAAGATATCTGATATGGTTTCAATTTTCTTAAGTTTACCAAGGCTTGATTTGTGACTGAAGATATGATCTATCCTGGAGAATATTCCATGAGCGCTTGAGAAGAGTGTATTCTGCTGTTTTTGGATGGAATGTCCTATAAATATCAATTAAGTCCATCTTGTTTAATGTGTCATTTAAAGCTTGTGTTTCCTTATTTATTTTCATTTTTGATGATCTGTCAATTGGTGAAAGTGGGGTTTTAAAGTCCCCTACTATGATTGTATTACTGTCGATTTCCCCTTTTATGGCTGTCAGCATTTGCCTTATGTATTGAGGTGCTTCTATGTTGGGTGCATAAATATTTACAATTTTTATATCTTTATATTTATAATTTTTTATATCTTCTTCTTGGATTGATCCCTTGATCATTATGTAGTGTCATTCTTTGTCTCTTGTAATAGTCTTTATTTTAAAATCTATTTTTTTCTGATACAAGAATTGCTCCTCCAGCTTTCTTTTGATTTCCATTTGCATGGAATATTTTTTTTCATCTCCTCACTTGCAGTCTGTATGTGTCCCTAGGACTGAAATGGGTCTCTTGTAGACAGCATATATATGGGTCTTGTTTGTGTATCCATTCAGCCAGTCTATGTCTTTTGGTTGGAGCATTTAATCCATTTACATTTAAGGTAATCATCAATATGTATGTTCCTATTAAGATTTTCTTAATTGTTTTGGGCTTGTTTTTGTAGGTCTTTTACTTCTCTTGTGTTTCCTGCCTAGAGAAGTTCCTCTAGCATGTGTTGTAAAGCTGGTTTGGTGGTGCTGAATTCTCTTAGCTTTTGCTTGTCTGTAAATGTTTTAATTTCTCTGTCAAATCTGAATGAGATCCTTGCTGAGTAGAGTAATCTTGGTTGTAGGTTTTGCCCTTTCATCACTTTAAATATGTCCTGCCACTCCCTTCTGGCTTGCAGAGTTTCTGCTGAAAGATCAGCTGTTAACCTTATGTGGATTACCTTGTATGTTATGTGTTGCTTTTCCCTTGCTGCTTTTTAAAATTTTTTTAGCATCTTTATTGGAGTATAATTGCTTTACAATGGTGTGTTAGTCTCTGCTTTATAACAAAGTGAATCAGTTATACATATACATATGTTCCCATATCTCTTCCCTCTTGCGTCTGGAATCTAAAGAAAAAAAAGAAAAAGGTCATGAGGATCCCTTGCTGCTTTTAGTATTTTTTTCTTTGTATTTAATTTTTGATAATTTGATTAATATGTGTCTTGGTGTGTTTCTCCTTGGATTTATTCTGTATGAGACTCTCTGCACTTCCTGGACTTGGGTGACTATTTCCTTTCCCATGTTAGTGAAGTTTTCAACTATAATTTCTTCAAATATTTTCTCCGTCCCTTTCTTTTTCTCTTCTTCTTCTGAGACCCCTATCTTTCGAATGTTGGTTCACTTAATGTTGTCCCAGAGGTCTCTGAGACTGTCCTCAATTCTTTTCTTTCTTCTTTCTTTATTCTGCTCTGTGGTAGTTATTTCTACTATTTTATATTCCAGGTCACTTATCCATTCTTCTGCCTCAGTTATTCTGCTGTTGGTTCCTTCTAGAGAATTTTTAATTTCATTTATTGTGTGTTCAACATTGTTTGTTTGCTTTTTAGTTTTTCTGGTCATTTTTTAAATGTTTCTTGTATTTTCTTGTATTTCCTTCATTCTGTTTCCAAGATTTTGGATCATCTTTACTCTTATTACTCTGAATTCTTTTTCAGGTAGACTGCCTATTTCCTGTTCACTTGTTTGGTCTGGTGGGTTTTTACCTTGCTCCTTCATCTGCTGCATATTTCTCTGTCTTCTCATTTTGCTTAACTTACTGTGTTTGAGGTCTCCTTTTCGCAGGCTGCATGTTCGTAATTCCAGTTTCTCAGTTGCATGTTTTTGAAGTCTGCCCCAGTGATAAAGTTGTCTCAGTGGGTTGTGTAGTCTTCCTGGTTGAGGGGACTGGTGCCTGTGTTTTAGTCAGTCAGGCTGGATCTTGTCTTTCTGGTGGGCAGGACTACATCTGGTGGTGTGTTTTGGGGTGTCTGTGAACTTATTATGATTTTAGGTGGCCTCTCTGCTAATGGTTGAGGTGTGTTCCCATCTTGCTATTTTTTTGGCATGGGGTGTCCAGCACTGGAGCTTGCTGGTCGTTGAGTGGAGCTGGGTCTTAGCATTGAGACAGAGATCTCTGGGAGAACTCTCACCAATTGATATTGCGTGGGCCCAGGAGGTCTCTGTTGGTCCAATGTCCAGAACTTGGCTCTCCCACCTCAGAGGCTCAGGCCTGACACCCAGCCAGAGCAGCAAGACCCTGTCAGCCACACGGCTGTCTGAAGCGAGGTTCTAGAGCAACACCCCACTCTGTGTGGCAGATGGTGAGCAAGACCTTCATATAATTTTTTTAAATTTTGTTCATCATTCGGTTATACTTTTTAAAAAGAGTCCTTCGAGACTCTCTCTTTAGTCCATGAATCATGCAGAAGCATGTTGTTTTATTTCCATATGATTAGGGATTTTCCTTTTGTCTCTGTGTTATTGATTTCTAGCTTGATTCCATTATGCCCACATAATACATTCTGTATGATTTCAATTCTTTTAAATGTTTTGATATTTGTCTTTGTTCCAAGATATATTCTATCTTTGTGAATGTTCATGAGCACTTGAAAAAAAATGTGTATTCTGCTGCAGTTGGTTGGAGTCTTCTATATATGCCAATTAGATCCTATTGTTAGATTCTGTTGTTCATATCTATTTCCTTGCTGATTTTCTCTCCAGTAGTTCTATTAGTTGATAAGAGGTGGACGTTGAAGTTTCCAATCATTATTGTGGATTTATCTATTTATCCTTTCAGTTCTATCAGGTTCTGTTTGCTTCATGTATTTTGAAGCTCTATTGTTTTTTGTGTACACAATTAGAATTATAATATCTTCCTTTTATCTTTATGTAATGTCCCCCTTTGTCTTTAGCTATTTTCTTTACTCTGGAATCTACTTTATTGGATATTAATATAGCCACTCATGGTTTTTTTTCATTGATATTCTCATGGTATGTCTTTTTCCATTCTTTTACTTTCAGCCTACCTAGAATTGTTGAATTTGAAGTGAGTTTCTCAAACAGCAAAAGTTAGATCATTTTAATCTGCTCTTCCAATCTTGCCTTTTAATTTTAATTGCTCTGAATAGCAGTGTCTGATGCAACTCTTTGCAGTGGAATGCTGAATGTCTCCCAGTTAGGCTGTCATGGAGTTTTCAGGAAATGCCAAGGCTACCTTGAGCTGATTAGTGCTGTTTATAATCTGGCTCAGAAATGCAACCTAAGAATCTCCATCTGCTGTAGATTTGGAATTACAAGCTTGAAATGTCATGGAAATGACTTCCTTGCTCAGCCCCCACCCGCTCCCTGGTGCTGGTCTCTCTCTGAGGGAACTTTCCCCAGCACCACCAGATGGGATTCACCTTTTTTCTCTTTATTTTCCCAGGGAATAGAGCATGGGACGTATCAATTCAGATTCTGTCCTAAATCTGGAACTCATTTTATATAATCAGGCTCTCTGCTGTTTAACCCTTGAGTGCTGGCTCACATAGAGCAGTAATCCAGGGCCAACATTATGGAGAGGTTTCTGGAGACTTGCAAGGGTAACAAGGAAAAAGGGACTCATCACTTAATTTACACACTCCCTTCAAGGTCCCATATAAGTGTCCCTGATCTGGAAAAGGTTTCCTGCCCATATTGCACCAGAAACATCTCTCCCTCTCTAAAATATTGCAGTATTTATTTATACCACTTGTTTTGGTAGACTTTTTTTTTGAATTTTTGAATTTTATTTTATTTATTTTTTTATACAGCAGGTTCTTATTAGTTTTCCATTTTATACATATTAGTATATATATGTCAATCCCAATCTCCCAGTTCTTCACACCACCACCACCACACTCCCCGCCACTTTTTTTTTTTTAAATTAAGAATCATTCATTGATGATCCTCTGGATTCTTAGTACTCTGTTAGGTGGTAAGGTTGTGGAGAACAAGTCTCTTGGCAGTGTCCTTGTGTTCCACACAGTCCAGATGAAGAGCAGGCACTCAGGTTTTTCAACGGCTATAGTGAGCATTGGGCAGTTAGGTAGAATGAGGTGAGGCTTCACACTATTCTTTTAATATCCTCCCAGTGCTCTTATGATGGAATTGCAGAGTGCAGGCATACTCTGAATATTTACTGAGTGATTTGCTGAAAAGCAGCCAGCATCAGTGTCCTCCAGAGGGTCCTTTCTGATGTCTTACACCCCAGCCCACACCCCACGTCAGGCATGGCACTCCAAGTCTTCCCTGCCTGCATGTCCCACTGTGGCCTAAGGTGGAGATCAGATGGAGGTGAGAGGCTGTATACAGGTACAGACCAAGCAGCCATGGGAATTGTCTCCTTGCTGCCACCAGCACTCCACCTTGAAGCTCGTCTACCCCAGCTCCCAAAAGAAGATTTCACCTCCAAAAGGGCAGAAATGTGAGAACAAAATAACTGGATGGAGTAATCATATCAATATGTACCTCTGGTGTGGCTGACAAGTAAACAGAACTTCACCCTCACTGAACTTCACCCTTAACTCAGCCCTGGAGAGCCTGAGAGACCAGGGAAACGAAAGTTCCCATTCTCGTTACTTTCAATATAGACCAAGCCCAAACAAAAAATGAACACCCAGAAACCAGTACCTCCAAATAGGAACCAAAAAGCATTCTTGTTTTGATGGTGAGAGAGAAAAGTGTTCAATCTCCTTATAAAGAATGCAGTGAAAACTGCTGCCTCATAAACTTAAGCCATGTGTTAGAAGCCATGTATTATAAAATGATCCATGAAAAATTGAATAGATGTAGCTACCATTCAGTCACTCATCCATTCAATGTATTTATTAATATTTTTTACTGTCTGGAGACAAGGTCCCAGTGCTCTAAACACAGACATGCCCTATGTGCACCCACTGTGGGTCCTGTGTTAGTTGAAGTAGCTGGTTGAGTGATGGTAGCATTGAGCATAGGGAGAGCTTTCATTTTGGCATCACCCAGCACAAGACAACCATCCCACTAACATTTTGCCCACAACAGGAAACCTGCCCACCCACCAAACAGAGACCCCAGGGTAAGACACCATTCTTGAAGAAGCATAGGCATGAGAACTTGTGTCTGCATTTTGGGGTCCAAAACCTTCCCAAATGGGAATTTCACTGTCAAAACCTACATCAAAGAAATGGAATTTCACATCTGTATTCATATATAAAATGACAAATTAAAACAATTTTTTAAAAGTTTTATATTCCAGTATTTTCAACAAGTGGTGCTGGAGTAATTGGACACTCATAGGCCAAAAAAACCCACAAAAACACATTGATCTAAACCTCTCACGTTATACACACCTTAACTCAAAATGGATAATAGATTTATATGTAAAACATAAAGCTATAAAACTTTTAGAGGAAAACACAGGAGAAAATCTTCAAGGCTCAGGGGAGGTGAATGGACATGACACCAAAAGCATGATCCATCAGAGAAAAACTCAGTAAATGTGATCTTATCAACACTAAGGACTCTTGGTCTGAGAAAGCCCAGATGAAGAGGTTGAAAAGACAACCTACAGACTGGGATAGATAATTGCAAAGCACACATCTGACAAAGGATTTGTACATAGAAAATTCATGGAACTCTTAAAATTAAACATTAAAAACAAAAGCAAACAATACAATAAAATATGAGCAAAGGCGTGAACAGACATTTCACTGAGGAAGATACAGATGGCAAAGAAGCACATGATTTTATATATATATATTATATAAATATATTTAACATATATCTCATATAATATATATGTAAATATATTATATATTTTTTATATATATCACCTATTACCACAGCTAGAATAAAAATTAGTAACAACACAAAATGCTGGCAAGGATGGGGAGAAACTGGATCTCCCATACATTGCTGGTGTGAGGTGCAGCCACCTTGGAAACAGTATGGTACTTTCTTAGAAACCTAAACATACATGTAACATACAGCCCAGCAATCCCACTTCTGGGCATTGATCCCAGAAAAATAAAAATTCCACACAGAAACTTCTGTATGAATGTTCATAGCAGCTTTATTTGTGATATCCAAAAACTGGGGAAAAAAATCCTCAAAAGGTGGTATTTAAACAATTGTGGCACTTTGCTACCATGGAATACGACTCAGCAGTAAAAGGCAATGAACTATTGATACACAATGCAGAGGGATCTCTGAGCAAAAGACCAATACTGTACCATTCTATTTATAAAGCATTTCAAAATGACACAATTACAGAGAGAGAACAGGTGTGTGGTGTCAGGTGTTAGGATGCTGTGTGGGTATGGGTATGACTATAGCAGCAGCAGGAGGGAAGAGCAGCCTGCACCTCCATTGTGGTGGTGGCTACAGGAATCTACACAGGAGATAAAATGATATGGAGCTGCACTTGTACACAGTTACCAAGGTCAGTTTCCTGGTTTTGATGCCGAACTGTAGTTTCATAAGATGTAACCTTCAAGGGAACCTGGGTGAAGGGTACATGGGGCATCTCTCTACTGTTTTTGTAACTTCCTGTGAAGCTATTTCAAAATTAAAAGTTTTCCCAAAAATCTCATATCCTGTAAGTTTCATTGAAAAGGAATTTTATCTGTTCTGAAAATGACTATAAATTGTTGAATTAAGCTTCTTTTGGTGTTTTACAACTTGTCAAGGACAGGAAGCGTAGAGTTTATAGGGCAGTGGCACCGAGTTTTCCCATTTGTTTATTCTTTAGAATTATTTTGGCAGAATTAATGTTTGAATCAGTATTATGTTTGTATGGGCAACTCCTTTCCCGGATGAATCTGGTTTATCACTTCTACAGACCTTGGGGCTGCCCCGAATAGGGTCCTAATCCTCCCCCCATCCATTGGCCAATCCAGGCAGGTACTGGGATTACCTACAAACCACACACAAGGTAGAGGCCAGTGTTGCAGAGATGCCAGTGTTGGCACTGCCTTGCACACCTGCGTTGGCATTTCACACAGGCATGGTGGGGACTGTGAGTTGAGACCAAAGACCATGCTTATGGACAAGGAAGTCAGGGGCAGTACTCTCTTCTCCCTCACCCTCTGCTAAAATAACTCCCGTTATTTCTGTGAAGGGAGAACCAGAGCACTTTCCTGGTTTCCAGTCACATTTACCAGGGCAAAGGACACGGTGCGTGGGTGGGTGGGGCCTGCCTTCAAGGCCTTCCATGCAGAATACCAAGGTTGGAATGTGCAGTGGGGCATGGAGGTGAGAAAGAGAGCATTTGGGAAGGGCTTTGCAGCTGCTTCTTTCGCGTGGGCAAATCAAGTCTTTAAACCTCATTTTCTGCATAAGTGAAGGGAAGGTGTTGGAATCACAGCATGTAACCTGAAAGCATCCAACCTGAAAGGTCCTCAGGCTTGTGAATGCTCTGCTTTGTGGCCTGCAGTGGTTGGTGCCTATGTGCATCAATTTCTACCTACCTGCTACCGCTAAGGCTCTAGGCTGCTTGCCACAAGAGGTCTCCGGACCCTGACTCCTGGAAAGCAGAATAAATCTCCATTCCTCTGGGCTGGCAGAGGTGCTGGATTCCCTAGATATGAGAACGGGTTACATTGATCTTTTGTAGCAGATTCAGGAAAAGAAAAATGCTTCTGAGACAATGATATAGCAAGAAGGCAAAATAGCAGGAAATTGTGTTCAGCTTTCTGTGCGTTTATGCAAAGTTATATTGGACACCCAGAGTCAGATACAGGCGATGGAAACTGCAGAAAGGGAACCACCATTGACTGGGGGCACAGTACATGCCTATGGGGCTCTGTGTGCTGACATGCAATCAGGGAAGTATCACCTCCCCACAAACAGTTTACAGGCACGGACCCAGAACTCAGATGCAGGGGTAACTAATTCAGTTAGCTCCTGGCCAGGCAGCCTTGAGGCCCAAGCTTGCCCTGCTCCTACACTGATGCCACCTTAACATGAAATGCACCGTAATAACACCTAAATCAGACTTGCAGATGGGGTCCCTCTCCCAGCCTGGATTCTAACCTCACCCAGAGTGGCTATTTCACTAGGACCACTTTCCATTTCCCAGCACATGCTTGCAACACAGTGGGCTGCGTAGAGACACATCCATTTCACTCCTGTCACAAGTCCTGGTTCCCAGGCGCTTCCGAGATCCCTTTTTCACGTTTAGATTTCAATCCCTGCGTGGGAATATTTCAACAGAGAGCTTACAAGGAAAGCCTGACCTATAATTATGGAAACCCAAAATGGAAATGTTTCCATTAATACCGGTCCCAGATAAGCCACTTATTCTTTCAGACAAACATTATCTGGCAGAGGATGAGGTGGGCCAGAGGCACAGGGTTTGGGGCCTTCCCACACAAAATCCCAGTCCCTGTTCACTGCCGAAGTCCTGCTTCCAGCTCTTCAATCCTCAAGCTCCAGAGGGTTGGAGAAGTTCCTCGACCTAGTTTTTGCAATCGCTGAAACCCAAGTCCAGCTTCATTCTCCCTGCACATCAAAGGTTTTCCGACAGTCCAGCTCTGCTTCCAAACCAAGCAGCTCACAAAAGTGTTTACTGAAGAAGAAAAGTGAATCAGGAAACAGCTGTGCCAAAAGGCCCAGTGCCGTGTCCCCTGGGGGTCACACTTGGCCATCTGTATCTCCTCTTATGGCTAATCTCTCTGGTTCTCAGAGAAGCAACCCATTAACTCAGACAGCTGGGAAAATGATGGAAACCATCTTTTTAAAAAAAAAACAAACCTCTTATTATGCAGTGTTTATATTTCAGGATCCAGGGGGACTTTTGAACGTCGACCTTTTACCAGCCGTCCGAGCCCAAAGGCATGGGTGCTGGGAACTTGAATGGGGCCTCACTGTTACTACACAGACCCCAGACAGGTCCACAGAGAGCCGGCTTAAACCAGGGGTGTGTGTGGGCTGACTGGTGAGCGGCTTGACATACATCATTTAGTTGGTTTATAATTTAGACGCAGTGACTGCCTAAGGGCTGGTCCAGTTCCTTGAAGCAAAGTTTCCCTGCAGAGTGTCACAGAATTCAATAGGTACGGCAGGAGTTTCATCACCTCACAGCATCTAAAGCATGTGGGAATGGGGTTCATGAGGAGACTCCAGTTCTAGAATAAGGCATTTCAAATACTGTCCCTTCCCTGGGAAGTATGTATCTTTTCCACAAGGCTATTCATCCATCTCCCTTACTCTGAAGTTACAGTAGAGGGGGTTTCCCATAAAGCAGAAATAACGAAGCCTGTAATAAATCTGTTCTCTCCTGGCTCGGGTCAGCTACGCTGCTTTAATTCCCAGATGGACTGAGGTCTCTCTTTAAAAAAACATAAATGCAGGACAGGATGCTGGGTCATGGGGACTCTGACTGAGTATGAAATATAATAAACTTTTAAGGAAAGTCATATTTTTCCCTTTCAAAGAAAATCAGTTTCACAGAAAGGTCGACCCACAATTTTTAATGTGATAACATTTGCAAAGCTGCTTCAGAACTTTTCCACTTCTATTTTGAATTTTGTGTGGAGACCTCTATCTGAGTTGCTTTCAGCATGGAAACATATTTACTTCAGAAATAATAAATCTATTCAACATATTTCACCTCTTCACACATAATTTTTTTTTCAGATTTTAAAGATTTGAAAGTGTGATTGACTTGTTTTAAAAGAAGCTTCATATTTATTTCTGAAAGATGATATTTTCATATGAATTTTGGCCCGTGAAGTGGTAATCAGACCTAAAAGCAGAGGGATGTGTGCATTTGCCAGTCAGCTGCTCCTAAAAGAAGACTGATGTATCACTAAGTCGGTGAATGATGTGGGCCCTGTGGCCTCTTCATCTTGGGAACCTTCTCTCCTTTATTTCTGTCTCCTGCTTGTAGCTCTGTCTGAAGGAGAAGGCTAAGGCCACAGCAAAACTTTCAGTGCTGAGGCTCTTGGTGGCACCCATCTTGCCCTTGTTAACCCAGGTAGGGGAGTTGACGTTGCAGAGCCAAACATAAAAAATGAGCACAGCGGCTTTCAGAAGCCCACTCTTCACTGTCCAGTGAATCTCTGCTCTAAGCATTTTAATGAAAACAATATCTGAAAAGGGTCCTTAATGAGAGAAAGATGTCATGTTCCAGGATTAAAAAAATTAAAGCGCAAACCATACTTTGAGAATTTGTTGCAGTTTTAGATGGGATGGAGATAGAGAACCATAGAATTTTATAACTGGAAGGCGAGCATATAAATTTTCTTCTCTTTCTAAAGATGAAAAGACCGGCCATCCGAGATACTAAGAGCATGAGAGTATTGGGTACTGAGAAAGAGAAAACCATGGACCTTACCCCTTCATTTAGTAGGGCAAGGCTGACAGGGGGAAGTGCAATGAGCCTTTTTTATTTATGGTTCCTGACTGCACCTTGAAATCTGGATAATTTGAGGCAGATAGTATTTCTCAAAAATGGTCACAGTGGTACTTCCAGTTCAGTCCCACTCATGCTTCCAGAACCTCACTGCTCCCAGAAAAGGTGAGGCCCAAAGAGTTTATTGGGTGTGGAGTTTCTTTTGGGGAAGATGAAAAGGGTTCTAGAGATGGATGGTGGTGATGGTTGCCCAACAATGTGAATAAGTTTAATGCCACTGAACTGTACACAGAATGTTTATGATGGTAAAGTTTATGTTATGTGTATTTTACCACAATGTAAAAAAGAGGGATGGAGTCTAAGTTCCCTTGAACCTCCCTGTTTTCCTTGAACCTGGGCAGATCTTGGTAACTGCCTCAGGGGCAGAATACAGAGAAACAGATGCTCTGATTTCCAAAGTCCGACTCTGCCTCTCTCTCTCTCTCTCTCTCTCTCTCTCTTTCCCCTCACTCACATTGGGAAACCCTGCAGCCATGGAGTGAGGAAGCTCAGGGCACATGTGTGTAGTCCTGACTGACAGTCCTGTTCATGGACACGAGCCTCAATTCTGTCCCTAGCCTGGAGCTGCCCCAGGCGATGTCAAGGAGAGAAGAGACCAGCTTTCGTCTAGTCCTGTCTAGTGTTTAGAGGACAGATCCACGGGATGAAGGATGTTGTCTCTTTTGCATCCATCAAAGCTGGGACACTGTTGATTCAGTCCTCAGTGAGCAAATGTGCAAGACGCCCATGTGCACGAGATCAAGACACCTCAACTCTCACCCAGGAGCAAGAGTGCTCTGCAAGTGTGCTTACATGGGCACCTAGTTAAACACTCTGGACTGGGTTCCTCTTGGGCACTAGGCACTCTTTAAAATTTAGACCTCAACAGAGAATGAGTAAATGTAACATTAACTGTAAAACTATAATTTAAATTGGGATGTGTATGAGGTACAAGGTGCTGTGCATGACTGTACCTGGGAGTCCAGGAGGGCATTCCTAGAGAAGTGATCTTGGACCTCAGGCCTGAGCATGATTAGGAATTAGATGTGGAGAGGAAGGAAGAGGGTCAGAGGACAGTGTTACCACAGACCCTAACACCCAAGAGCCCCTGCCCCATCCTCCCCACCCAAGGCTTCCTTGTGGCATTGCTCCCAGGAGAGAACACTTCTAACCAATCATCCTTGGGGCCTGCCGCACAGGTGGATGGCACGATGGTGAGTGAGAGACCACAGGGGCGAAGGTGGAAGCTCAGGGGGCCAGTCCACGCCAGCCATGGGGCAGAGGTGGGGACACAGGCTCAGGTCAGGAGGGTTTTGAAAGCTGCACTAAGAAGTTTCAACATCCATCCATGACCAAATGCTTTGTGGATTTGTGGTCTTCCTTTTGCAGGCTGTCAGCCCCTCTTCTCTTTAAATCCTAGTGTGAAAGTGGGACCTCCAGCAGGATGCCCCCGGGGACTCAGTGAGCCCCTCTTCTGAGTCCTGGCAGCCTCATCCGGCAGCCTTCACTGTCCAGGGCTGAGCAATTCTCCTAACCCTTCCCCTCTCACCGTGGTCTCTGCATGATGGGCTGCAGGCCGTGAGGGTCCCTGCTCCCGGCCGTAAAGAGCTGCTCCCAGCCTCTGTGCTCTTGTGCAGGTGGGCATCCCAGCCACAGCCCCCCATCTTCCCTGGTACCTCCTCCTGGCTCACTCAGCTCATCTGTAAGAAAGGAGCACTGAATGTGTGCTCTCCGGAATGCTGTCCTCAGACACTCACCTGTTTTCGCTATGTTGCACTCAAATTAGGCCATTTATGTCTGAGAATGTCCACTCTGAGTCCTAAAAGACTGGACCTCTGTCATTATACACTCAGCACCTAATGAGGGTACCAGCTTGACCAGATACACACACATGTGCATGCGCACGCACAGACACACACACACACACACACACAGAGGAATAATCACACATGGTACATTTCACACTTGTCAGTACGTGTCATTGGAGAGAGGGAATGTCTGAGGAATGGCTGAACTGCAGGAAAGGGCCATTAAAATTGTCTGAAAGGTCAGCCTGGGAGCTCTTCCCTGGGTGTTTGGATGTAGGACTCCTCTCTTCTGAATTCTGAAATTCTCAGGCCCCAATTTAATCTCATGCTGGATTCTCCTGGTCAAACCCACTGGGAAGCAGAATGCAGTTGCTGGTGACAATCTCTGACGTGGAGGGCATTGGGAAGCGGGCAAGGGTCCTGAGAGGTCCCGCTTCCTGATCTCTCTTCTCCTCTGTCTCCAGAGCATGTTGAGGTTGCCGTGGTCACCCTGCACCATTTTTCAGAGGGGTTGGCAGAAGTTGAACTCAACACAGAACATTGGTCAATTTGAGTGTAACCTACTGAAATCAATATGACCTTGGCCTTTCTTCATAGACATAGATAAGACACATTTAAATTTTAAATTTCCAACTGAAAATAGGAATAGATTAACAGAAGAAAAGTAACTTAGACTGTTTGTTTATTTTAATTTCAGGTGCTCTAGAATAAGGACGGTAATAAGTATTTTCTGCTGCTTTTCATCCTGTGATTGTTCTGGTTCTCTACTGCTGCATAACTAACCACCCCCAAAACTAGTGACTTGAAACACTGACATTTTTTTCACTCACAAATCTTCAATATGAGCAGGGAAGCTTATCTATGCTTCACTTGTTTTCGGCTAGGGCAGCTTGGTGCTGGCTGCTGGAATTATCTGCAAGCTTCTCGCTCCCGTGGCCATTGGGTGGTTTTGGCTGTTGGCTAGAACCTTAGCCAGGGCTATAGGTTAGAACACAGCCTCCTCGTGTGCTGTGGGCTTCCTCACACAATGGTGGCTGGGTTCCAAATGTGAGTGTTCAAAAGTCACATTCTATTTGTCAGAAGCAAGTTGCTGAGTCTGGCCGGCATTCACGGGGACTCCACCTTTCACTGAGAGAAACGCAAAGGATTTGTCAACATATTTCAAAATCATTGTAATGCCCGTGTCATATGTTGCTAATTAATAATGGTAGAGCCTGAGCCCCACATGAGAATCCTTTCCAACACAGTGTTCCAATCAGTAACAAACCATTGACTGGCATTATTAGCACTGAAGTTGAGACCCCTCATTGCTCTAGGCCAATGATCCAGTACAGGACCAGTTGTGGTCAGCAATGACTATGAGTTCATAATAAAACCAGAGAAATATGGACAATGCATTAGTTTTTCAAAAAGATAAATTTATCTATTTAAAGACTGTTTATCATTCTGAAATTATGCACTTCCTATATTTTGGCATGTTAAACTGTCTTCTCTTAGGAACTGAGGATGATAATAAAAAACAGTTTTGTTGCTTGAACTTTTTAAAAATTTTTAAATTTTATTTTATTATTGGCTGCGTTAGGTCTTCGTTGCTCCGTGTGGGCTTTCTCTAGTTCCAGCAAGCGGGGGCTACTCTTCGTTGTGGTATGAGGCCTTCAGTAGCTGTGGCTCGCAGGCTCTAGAGCACAGGTTCAGTAGTTGTGGTGCAGGGGCTTAGTTGCTCCAAGGCATGTGGGATCTTCCCGGACCAGGGCTCGAACCCATGTCCGCTGCATTGGCAGGCGGATTCTTAACCACTGCGCCATGAGGGAAGCCCCAATGAACTTCTTTTTAAAATATTGTTGATCCATCATCACTAAACTTATATGGAAATCATTTCACAATATATGTAAGCCAAGTCATTATGCTGTACACTTTAAACTTATACAGTACTGTATGTCAATTACATCTCAATAAAACTGAAAAAAAATTGCTGATCCATGAAACTCAAAAGTCATGACCCACTGCCCTAGCTGCTTATTGGGGTTAAAACATAACTGTTGTAAAACTTGTTTGGAGTCACACACAGACACAAAGCCTTGCACCCCTCTGTGAGGTTACCTTCTAAGACTCACTTGTCACATCCTTTGGCATCAACATGTTTCCCTGCCTGAGTCTCCAGATTAAGCCCCAGGTTTGTTTTTCTTTTCCTCTCTTTCCCACCGTTCCCTGGGCTGTCCCATAGGTCGAGTAAGTGGGAGAACCTTGATGGGTATGCACATGTGCTTTCAGTATAATCAGGTCTGTTTTCTGGTAAAGACAACTGAACACTCAGGTCTGAGTGCCTCACTCTGAGAAATCCCCACGGGCTCATCAACTGAACCAATGGGGAAACAGCGGTTCAGTAAAATTAGGACAGGATCTATGAGTCAGAGTTGATCAAAATGACTTGGAGAGGATATTAAGTGTAGAAAGCAAACCAAAATGTTACCTTGAAAAACAAACTTTAAAGTTGACAGTATCTAGATACAAAACAACACTGGCTGGGTTTAAGCAGCTCCTCTATCCGCTCTTTCTTTGTCAATTGGAGAAATAATTGGCCATTTTAACATAGAGATGGAGCCCAAGTTAATAAAGGAAATATTGAGGCTGCATTTAATGCAAATCCTTGGAAATTTTAGAAAGGCTACAGAACGTCAAGAATTTTAAGAATTATGGAACATGGAGACGGAGAGAGAGAAAGGCAGAGGAAGGATGAAGAGGAAGGATAATGAGAGCTCATGAGAGAGCTTACAGGTTAAAAGATAGTTTTCACTAAAGTTGCAGGTTTGGTTTAGGAGAAGACAGAGCTGGGAAGGAGGCTTTGGGAGCAGGCCCTGTCCGAGTCTCACTGTTTGTGATCACTCATCTTTAGCACAAGACTTTACAGAACAGGCACTAGAGAAGCACCAATCCTGACAACTACAGGGGAACCGCATTCCAGCCCTGGTCACCCCCACACAACAGAGCAAACACTACCAAGCCCACATCCCAGAGGCAGGGCCCAAGGAGGGCACCTTGGCAACCTCTCTGTATGTGCGCCATCTCGCTATGAGGAGAAAGCACAGGGTCCTTTCCAGCTCTCAGATTTCAAACCCCAAATGAAAGTTCCTTGTTTCATGGTCTCAGAGAAGCATGGGGATGAGCTGTGGAATCACCTTCACTGCCCCCAGCTAAAGGGGTGCTGGGAAGGGTGGGGCACGGGGATGGGGTTTGCTCACATTGGACGATGCAGCTTTCTCCCCCTAAATTAAGGCTTGAGTGTCAAAGGTGCCTCCCAGCTCTGATTCTCAAGAACACCTCACTTCTCTTCGCTTATGCAGTATCTTGCAAAGACCTCAGGATCCAACTGTCAATATCTGGCACAGCACATGCGTTGAGGCTCTTTGTCCTGCAAATATCTTCATGCACACTAGTGTCTTGTCACAACTCTTGGATGAAAATCATTGCTTGTTAACCTCTAAAAAAAACTGGAAGCGGGCTTCCCTGGTGGCGCAGTGGTTGAGAGTCCACCTGCCGATGCAGGGGACACGGGTTCGTGCCCCGGTCCAGGAGGATCCCACATGCTGCGGAGCGGCTGGGCCCGTGAGCCACGGCCGCTGAGTCTGTGCATCCGGAGCCTGTGCTCTGCAACGGAAGATGTCACAGCAGTGAGAGGCCCATGTACAGCAAAAAAACAAAAACTAAAAAACAACTGGGGGCACAGCTTGTCCCTGGCTCTGCCTGCAGGGAGTGAGGCCCTGAGCATACCTCACCTGGGAACAAACTCCAATGTTTCCACCACCTTCCCTTGCTCCTTCGTATCTTTCCCTGTGTGCACCGCTGACTGATGCTCCAAAGCATGTTAGACACAGTGGCTTCCTTCTTCCCATGCAGATAATCGTGGGAGGAGTCTGGTGTATTTATTTTAAGAGTTGCCTTCGGAAGACAGAGGACCTCTCCTCTGTCTCACAAAATGCATGTCACAAAGAATAAACCCACCAGCAGCCGCCCTCTGGCTGTGTAATTGCTATTCTGTGCACGAGGAAATGAGTGCACAGAATTACCAGGGCACAGGTTACCAGTTTGGGAGTAGCCGAAGAAGCCTTTCCCAACGAAGAAATTACACAGTAGCACAAAACCAGAGGCTCCCTTTCTTGAAGATCCAGGCAAAGCTACAGAGAGCAGAAACAAGGCCAGTGCGATTACCTCCAATGTATAATTACAGCCAACCATCTGAGAAGAAGGCTGAGCCCTGCCTGGCGATACTCAGGCCACTGCACATGAGCAACAAGACCACTGCCTCAGGTGTGTGTGCGAGAAGTGGCTCTGCTCCTCACCATGCCCTCCCCCTCCCAGCAAGGAACAGGGAGATGTCTTTTCCTCTGTGGCTTATCTGGATCAGGCTTGGCAAGCAGGGGCATAAAACACAGGGGTTTTGTGTCTTGGCTATTGCAAATAGAGCTGCAATGAACATTGTGGTATATAACTCTTTCTGAATTATGGTTTTCTCAGGGTATATGCCCAGTAGTGGGATTGCTGGGTCATACCCTAGAGTCTGTCATTCAGAGTGAAGTAAGCCAGAAAGAGAAAAACAAATACCATATGCTAACACATATATATGGAATATGAAAATAAAAATAATAATGGTCATGAAGAACCTAGGGGCAAGACGGGAATAAAGACGCAGACCTACTAGAGAATGGACTTGAGGATATGGGGAGGGGGAAGGGTAAGCTGGGACAAAGTGAGAGAGCGACACAGACATCTATACACTACCAAATGTGAGGTAGATAGCTAGTGGGAAGCAGCCGCATAGTACAGGGAGATCAGCTCGGTGCTTTGTGACCACCTAGATGGGTGGGATAGGGAGGGTGGGAAGGAGGGAAGTGCAAGAGGGAAGAGATATGGGGACATATGTATATGTATAACTGATTCACTTTGTTATAACGCAGAAACTAACACACCATTGTAAAGCAATTATACTCCAATAAAGATGTTAAAAAAAAAAAGCAAAACACACACAGTGCTGAGGCCGTGGTCCTCATGTCTTCAGCAGAGGCTTAGGAGACATCAGGACAAAGGACTCCTGCCTTGGGCAGTGATGTACAGGAATCCTTACTTTTTCTTCTTCCTTCACTGTGGTATAAGGGACTTTGCTTTTATGAAATTCAACTCTTTAGTTAGATTGCTTAGGAAAATTGATACCAGGATCATTTTAATAGTTTTGCCTAGAGAAAGGATAGCCTTGTTTGGGAGGCTCTTCGGAAAAGAATTAACAGTCAAACCAGCAGGACTGGAGAAAACAAAACGAACCTCACAAAAACCAAGTGGCCAGAGTGGATCCAGGGACTGCAGCCTGGGCTTCAAGGCCGCCCCACTGCACGTCCTCTGTGCTCATGGAAGCTTTTTCTGGCCTCTCAGTTAGGAGGCATCTCACATTACACTCTGTAATTCCCCTTCTGGGAATTTATCATCCTGGCCAATGAATAATTGTGCAATGACTTAATGTGGGTTTTTCACTCTGGAATTGGGCACAAGGGTCAGCCCCATGTCTAACTTCTTTGCTGCTGGATTCCCTGTGCCTAGAATAGTACTTTGCACATGGAAAGAGCTCATGTTCATTGAATAAGTAGATGGAATGGGCATGGATGGATGGATAGATGGGTGGATGGATGGATGGATGGATAATAGATGAATTGGATGGATGGATGGATGGATGGATGGAGCCCACAGGATCATTGAAGCATTTTGTTTTTCTCTAAGTTCAGAACTGAGCTCCAGCAGCTGTCTGGACCCAGAGTTTTCTACCAAAAGGCTGAACTTCAGGTGTGTTTGACATGAGGGAGGGCAGGTGGAATGGATGGACACAGTTGTGTGCTGTCCCTGCCCCAGCTGCACTGGGGAGCAGAGAGCTCTGTTCCTTGAGAGGGTGTTGCCCAGGGCTGTGAGGCTGCCTTCTGGACCCCCTACAGGGCTTACACAGAACAAATCCTGGGCTGTCTCAATAGGGCATCCTCACCCTATAAACCAGGCGTGTATTTATGTAACACTTCA
Source organism: Delphinapterus leucas (assembly GCF_059928025.1). NCBI lineage: Eukaryota > Metazoa > Chordata > Mammalia > Artiodactyla > Monodontidae > Delphinapterus > Delphinapterus leucas. The sequence goes on from NC_143134.1 coordinate 30,583,726, forward strand.
GGCCTGATGGAGACCAGATGTGACCAAATGGCATGGGCTGCACTGGAATGCTGAAATACCAACCTAGACAGCTTTTATGTCTGCTCATGTTCAGCAATCTCTCCTTAAATCTTAAGTTTGAGCCCTGATATACATCCATTAACTTCATTCTTCTGTGATACGGAAACATCTGGCAACTTCTATTTAATTTGTTATACGTACGTGAGAAACATGTCTGTGTATAATTTCTATTATCCATCAGCATAGTGCAGTAAAAAGAATACTGGGGGAGACAAGCAAACCAAGGACAAAGCTGGGTGACCTTGGACCACTTGGTAGTCTCTGGGACCCAGTCTTCCAATTACAATTCCAAGAGTTATCATGTATTAAACACTTGCTTTGTTCTAGGCATTCTACCAGAGGCTGAGTAGAAGTTACATATCATTGCCACAACTGTTCCCTTACTCAGATGGGCAAATGGGTACCCAGGAGTGACTTTCCAATATCACAACAGTTGATAAGGGGCAAGTTCCAGTCTATGTCTTCTAACTCTAAAACCCCACCTCTTTCCATTACTAAAAACTATCTGTCCTCTCCTCCCAAGCATGGGTGGTCAGGAATACACAGACATTCTCTGTCTGGGGCTTTGTGACACCCACCAGCACATTACAGACGCTAGAAAGACCTCAGGCAAAAACCCTGCTTACCGTTTACTCCAGTGTTCCCCAAGCTAATTGGGCTCCCAGACACCTTTGTCCTCTGAAACTCCTATTGATATCTTGAAGAACACTGATGGACAGCCAAACAAAACTGTCTGTTGAGTACCTGTTATGTGGCTGGCACGATGGCGCTCATTGCTGTACTCAGGGAGCTTTTACCTTAGTGACAGGTGAGGTTCACATTGTCTCCTGTTTAGAGAAAGCTCTTCACTTCTCCATGCAGGTACTTATAATGTAGAGATACTTTTCATATTATAAACTGCTGCTGCTTTGGAAAGGTGACCCCAAACTCTCCTTAGGGATTGTAGGCAGAGGTCAGGGATCCCCATGCAGTTTACCTGAGAATCACACAACTTGCTGCTATCGTTTTAAAGTCTCAGAAGCGATATTTGCCCTGTGCAGTTTCTCACTTGAATAGAAAAAAAAAATGTACAGAACATTATAATTAGGGTTTTGCAATAAGAAAAGTCTGCCCTGAAGTTCCTCGCACTTCACAGTTGCCCTGCTCCCTCTCCCCCCACCATCCTCACTTCCTCCTGCAGTTTAGGGCACACAAGTTGCAGAGGGGAAGGCTCCAGAGTGGGAGCCGAGCACCCCGGGTTCCCATCACAATGTGCGTGACTTTGGGCAAGTCCTTTAGTCTGTCTGTCTCCACTTTAGGATTTTTCCCCTCAGAATGCCGAGGTGGAGCATGTATGTCACACTAGGATGGATCATTTGGTCAGAACCACTTCAACAGCTAGGAAGGAGCCACAGAGCAGAACCCGTCTCCATCTAAGGCACTGGCTGGACCAATGGTTTATGATGGCCGAGCAGGACATGTGGGAACCCACTCTCTGATTCATGTCATCCCTCCAAAGGTCCACAGGGCAGCGGATGCTTCCTGCCTCGGGAGCATCCTTCAGAGTCCTGAGTCACTTCCCAGCTCAGAGATAGTAAAACCCGCAGTGAGTCATTCTCTGCAAGAGAGCACACTGTCCACACCCACAAGTAACAAGGGATGGCCGTGTAATCTGCCGTCACCATCCAAGGTCTGTGGCCTTAAATACCAACAGTGACACACAGAGTATAGGGTTCTGCCTCCTTAAGATACCTGTTAATTTGGAAAACCAAGAAGACAGGGGCCTCGTTGTCTCCATGTGGCACTTCTGAAAAAACAAGTAAAACATTTCAAGGGAGGGAAGAGTAATCTTCTGAACACATATAAACTACGGAGCTTTGCCCAGGCCAGCGATAATTTAATTGCTGGGCAAGCAGCACCCACACTGTCCACTATGCCCTGGCTTATGAAGAAGGGATCCGGGGGCCCTGGTTTCTACTTACCCATGTTGTTTTGTAATTACCTAAAACTCAAACAAACTAAAGGCCACTTTGTTCAGACAAGTTATATAGAATGTTCCCTAGTAACTGAGTCTATTTTTCTTTAATTTCTGTACTTTCTGGGACATCATGGAAAAGTGTGTTACTTTATTGAATTAAACATAGATTCAAACTCTGTCAGATGAAATTTCATGAGTAATAAAGGACCATATATGCCTGTCTCCTACTTATTCAGATCTAATGTCCTTTTTGTTTAAATTTAGTCCTACTCTGATTATAAAAATAAGCTGTGTTTATTAAATAGAATGTGGAGAATATGGAAATTACCAAGTAAAAAAATAGAAATCACCATGATAACTCCATCATGCCATTTCTTTTTTCTGAAAGAAAGCATTATTGCCTGAAAGAAACTCTGAAGCACTGTGAACCCATAATCCATTCATCTACAACATCCATGAGGTTGGCACTTTAAATGTTTTCTGACACTAAAACAGTGTTTATGATCCATGAAAGAGGAAAAATGAACACAATTTTACATGAATTTGATACCATACCCAAATCGCTACCCTCACCTACCATATCTCAGAAAACTACCTGTTTCATCATGGCTGAAACTAGTTTAGCAAAAGCATCCTTTATCCCAGCCAATGCCTAGCATGAACAGCTGCTCTATACTCCTTACCCTGCCAATGTCCATGTAGATGTCAAACCCAGGTTGAAAGGCCCGGGATAAATGGGACAGTGTCACCTAAAAGACACTTGGCTTCTGCCCAGCCCTCAGACTTGCCAGGCCAGGGCCAAATAATTTGTTCTGAAACCAGAGCTGGGCTCTGGGACAACATGAGAGGGGCCAGGACAAGGGCTTCTAGGGCAGGGCAGTGGACTCAGTGCAGGTTTCTGACCCCATGGAAATCAGAATAAGTGTGAAAGCAGTGAATCTCTAACTACAAGAATGAGTAGCAAATCATTCCAGAAGAAGCCTCACTGATCACCATATCGAAAATTGCAGACTCCCCAACCCAGCATGGCACTTCCTAGATGTTGCCTGCTGTATATTTCTCCACAACACTTACCTGCTTATCTGCCATTCATTTTACTTCTTCGTTTATTATTTACATTTACCACTAGTAGAATGAATGGAAGGACAGAGATTTGGGCCTGTTTTATTTGCATTTTTATTCTCAGAAAGCTGCCTGACAAAACAGGTGTCAGATAAATATTTAAGAAATAAAAAAAAATGATAAATGAAATACATTGTTCTTTTAGAAAGGAAAAAAAGGCAATAGAAACTCTAGGGAAAAAACAAAAGCTCTAAATATATTCATGGTCCAAATAGAAAGCAGTTGATGAGAAATAACAAAAGAAACTGCATTTGATTTTTGAGCAGGAATATTTTTCTTCTAAACAGTACACAGAATCCAACAGAGAAAAATATGTGATCTTGGCAATACCACTTGGCCTAAATAGTGAACAAAAATGCCATAAAACTTATGATGTCAAGGCGATTGTTTTTCAAATTTTAGTGTCAATTATGGTCACACATAGAAATTTGGGCAAAACAATGTAAATGTTGCCAACTTTGATATACTAAATGTAAAAATGTAACAGACAAAAATTAGGTGGATAATGGAGCAAGGAATCAGATAAAGACACTAACGTCTTTATCTCATATTAGGTGGAGGCAAGAAGCCCTGTAAAGTTGTTAAAGTAGGAAGTAGAGATTTAAGTACGTTTTTTAAAACAATCAATAAAATAACAAAATATAATATAACTATCATATTTGGCAGGAAGAATAGGAAGAGGAGGGTGGTGGAGCAAGTAATGATAGTACAAGGGAGAAAATGTCCATAATTCTTGATGGATAGTAAATAAGTAACATCTGAAACTTAAAATAGAAGGATGAGCATATCATTTAAACTGTGGGAGATAACTGCCAGCATTGTTAAAAGAAGTGGGCTGGGCAGGGAGGGACAGTACTGAGGAAGGAGGCTAACTTTTTAACATGAGCTTTTCAATATTAAAGAATCTATTACAAACACCTTACCTCTTTTAAACATTGAAGCGAATTTTTAAAATTGCTAGTTAATAACTTTCTTGCAAGAAAACTCTAAACCAGCATTTTAAAAGATAGCTCTGAGTAACAGTATCTTTCAGCTCAAAAATCAATTTTTGGAAATTATTTTTCCCATTATTCAAAGAGAAAGAAGTCCCATTAGATCTGCCACGAAAGAGATTACTGGTGATTTCCAGCAAGATGGCAGATTGGGCGGATTTGGATTTCCTGCCATTATGGAGAGAGATACGATAGACTAATAGCCAACCTTTTAAAATGCACAGCCTAGCTCAAAAGAATAAAGAAGAATATTCTCAGAAAGTGGCCCAAGGCAGCCCAAGGCAGTCCTGGACTTGGGCCTCGGTGGGATTCACCACCATGGGAATGTGATTAACACTCATGCAGGCTGGGGATGGAACTGAGGAGCCTAGATAAGGCCCCACGTAGTGCTAACCATCCTTTCTCACAAAGGAGAATAGAAAACTCCACCATTGGTCCAAGGAAGCAGCAAAGAAATTTGCCATGTATCCAGGACCCTGAATGGGGAAAAGTACTAAATAGAAAAAACACATCTGGGCCAGGCAAATATTTACATGAGCCATATAGTGCAGGTATCATAAGCTGAGAAATTAATATAAAAAACCCATGGTCCAACAAGGACCTGCTATATAGCACAGGGAACTATACTCAATATTTTGTAATAACCAATAAGGGAAAAGAATCTGAAAAAGAATATGTACACACACACACACGTGTGTGTGTGTGTGTGTGTGTGTGTATATATATGAATCTACTGAGCTGTACACCTGAAACCAACACAACATTGTAAATCAACTATATTTCAATTTAAAAAATAATTAATTAAATAAATAAAATTTTAAACCCTTGGTTACATGGAAGAAACAAACATCAAGACTTCTGTAGGGATACCTCTACAACCTCAGACTCATGGAGTTCCCACAGGAAAAAAACAACAACAAAAAAACCTGCTCCCTGCCAAGAAAGCACTCACAATTAAAAACAAAACAAGACAAAAATTACAACATATAGCCCATTACCAAAATTTACTTACATTTACTGAACACAGACTGTGTCCCAACACTCTTCTAAACGCTTTACTCATCTTGTCACTCTTCATGACATCCTTATGAGTTTGTATCAGGTAGCTTTTGCTGCATAACAAACCACCCCAAAACTTAAGTTTAATATGACAAACATTTATTTTTTCTCACAATTCTGTGAGTCAGCTGGGAAGTTTTTCTAGGTGGGGCAGAATTAGTGGATTCCTGCTCCACTCACATACACAGTGGAAGTCAGATGCAGAGTGGCTGGGGCTGGATGACTTAGGATGGTCCCACTCACAAGTTTGGCAGTTGGCTCCAAGTCAGCTATGGTTATTAAAAATCAGATGGTGCCCTGACCATATTCAACTTCCTCCTATAATTCTCTTCTCTCCATATATTCTTGTGCCATTTGTTTCTTGCTAGATCCAGGAGGCAGTTTGATATCCAAGTTTTTGAATGAAGTAAACCATTGTTCTTTGTACTACCTAGAATTGCTATCTCAGAAGAGCTTTGAATCCCCTTGGTCTTCACCAGAGACAAACAGCTGATAACAGAGCATCTTACAAGCAAACTTTGTATCAGCAGCTCAGGAAGTGTTCTGTGGTATGTCCCTGTGAACTTGCCCTCTTGAGCTCTTCTCCCTCAGGGGCAACTTCCAGGTCTACTTGCTAATCTCTCCTCTAGTATCACTCACTGTTATCTAATCCTCTCTCAACTGCATACCCTCATTGACCACTTGCCTCGCCTCTCCTCCAGAGTGAGTTAAAGAAACCCTCAGTGAGCCTTACCGCACACCTGTTCCACTTCATAGGTGTGACTGACCAGGTGCTGAGCAGGTTTTCACCTTCCTCAAGCCTGCTCCTTACCTTAACTGCCCATTGTTGCCCCAGGGACAACCACCCTGGGGTTGGGCTTCACTGCAATGAGCAATTCAGGCCTTCCCATCAGCTGCTTCATGATTGGCCACCACCAGCTGTCCCTGAAGCATCCTTTCCTCCCTCTCCTGACTGAGCCAATTCAGGTGGGTGGCCACTACCTGGCATCCCCTCTTGGACTAACAGATACCCTTAACTCAATATGCCCCAAATGAAACTCAATATTCCCTGCAACCACCAGTATGCCCCATGCACCACCAGACCTTCCCTTCTCTCCCTTCCTCCACCTAGTGAAGGCCCCACAATTCACTTGCCACCAGCAGAATACCAGCATTCACCTTTTATGAGCTTTTCTTCCAAAATGGACCCCAAATGTATCCCCTTTTCCTCTTTCAAATGTCTCCAATGAGCCCCGGCCCATCACCAACCCTACTGAGGATTTCACAGCCTCCACACTGGCCTCCCTCCTCCAGACTCCACACAAAATTTAGAGTGTCTCCTCCATGGGTGAATCTGATAATATTGTCCCCTGCTTAAAGCCTTCCATGGTGACCCTTTGTAATCAGAATTCAATCCAGTCTCTTCATGCTGACTCTAGGATCTCTCTGAGGTTTTCCCTGCCCATCATGGACCACTTTCCTGGGTTTCCACTATTCTCCAGATACTATGCACCTCCAGCACACTCAGGTGGTTGCCACCTCAGGACATTTGCACTTCAGTCACCATATCCTGGAATAGTGTTCTCAACAATCTGTTTGTTGGCTCCTTCTTCATGCTATTTATGGCTCCTCTCAAGGGTCAAGTCTTCAGAAAAATCTTCTCTGACATCTACTTAAAGAGGCCTGCCACTGCCAGGCCCTCTCTATACCAGTGCTTTAGTGTTGCAAACACATTTTACTTGAAATTGTATTGATTTATGTGTATTTATGTCCTCCCACTAAGTTAAGAGGGCAGGAAAGGATTTTTTCTGTCTTATAATGCTCCCATGGCTGGTACTTAGTACAGTGTAGATAGTAGATCACTCCATAAACACTTTGAAAAACTAAATAAACTCAACCGCAACTCAACTGTAAATTTCCTTTACAACCTGGAGCACTGCAGTCACATCCTGGTTACACCACTATATTCATCTGTATGGGACTCCATGTCTCGGCGGCTTAAACAACAGAAATTTATTCTCTGACAGTTCTGGAGGCTGAAAGTCTGAGATCAAGTTGTGGGTAGAGTTGGTTTCTTCTCAGGCCTCCCTCCTTGGCTTGCAAATAGCTGTCTTCTCCCTGTGTCCTCACATGGTATTCCCTCTGTGTGTGTCTTTGTCCTAATCTCCTCTTCTTGTAAGGACACTGCACATTGGATTATGGTCCATACTAATAGCCCCATTTTACCTTGGTCACCCCTTTAAACATCCCATCTCCAAACACAGTCTCATCCTGAGGTGCTGAGGGTTAGGGCTTCAACGTTAGGAGGGAAACGATTCAGCATATAACACCCACCCTGCATCCGTCGTGGCCCTGCAGGCTACTGATGGCTCCTTGGAAACAGGATTATTTGGAGCGAAGGATATTTATATCCCTTGTTTACACAAGAGACATGTTCACATGGTTTTGCTTCCATAAGGTTTGAAAAGAAGGTTACTGTAGCAGCAACTGGTCATAGCTTCTCTCTTCCACTGTACCTTGCTCACACTACCCCTCCAGCTGGAGGGCGTCATGTGGCTAGGAGCATTTTGGGAGGCAACCAATGGGAAACTGATTTGGAAGCATGCTGAATTTGAGTTTTGAAGGTATATTTTCATGATTTTAGTCACCTCCATGTATGGCTACCTTATTGCTAACCATTCCAGTGCAGGAATGATTTCCTGGAATGTCTCCGTGCCTACAGTTCCAGCCCCCTGGTGTCTTGGCAAGCAAGAGGGATCACCTCCTACAGCACTGTGTGGGGGGTGGTGAAGAGAAGCAAAGATAGAGAGACCCAGAGCCAGAAGCTATTCTCTGAAAACCCTCCCAGCCACTATGCTTTCAACCATAAGCAGGTCCCAGTGATACCTTGTGAAAAAAGAAGAGTTCTCTGGCCAGGGAAGTGCTTAAAATGCAGTACACTTAATTATAAATGCAATGTACATTTTTTTTTTACAAGAATCACATGCAATAGCACTTATCAGAACTCCTGTTTCTTAGGGCAAAAAGCAGTAGCAGTTCTACAAATAACTACTCCATCTATAAATGAAGTCATATTTTATCCACCCCACATAGCAACTTGCAAATTAGAGATTCCAGTGAATCTTATCCTTCAGAAGTAGGTATTTCCAGACAAAATTACCACCAAGGCAAAAAAAAAAAAAAAAATATATATATATATATATACAAATTCCTGAAGTATTTCAGAAGTGTATGAGACAATTTATAAAAATATGCTTTTTTATGATATTGTGACATAGATGGTATTTATCAACTTTCAAAAATGTGTAATATTTGAAATGTGACTACTTTTCCCAGCCTAAGAAAACTCTTACCTAAGTTTGCATTTATAGTTTTGTGTCCTGGTTGTGCCCCAGCCCTCACATTCCATCCATATGACCCTTGCCCTCAGGGAGGGAAGCCCACAGATGCCAGAGCAGTGAGAACTCAGCCAGATGTGGCCACACCATGGACCCTGGCTAGAGCGAGTGCTTCTTCCTGAAAATGACTTGTAGTGTAGTGCAATGAGCTTGTATTCAATCGATGGCTTTGCCACATCTGAAAGACACAGCTCTGGGCAAGTGTCCTTGCACCTGTGAGTCCCATCTCCTTCTTTCTAGAATGGGCAGTGACCTTAACTTCACTGGTTTAGATGAGGGTTAAGTGAGAATGTCACATGACTGAGCTTTGTAAACTGGGATGTGCAGACATGAAGGGTTACTTTTCCAAGTGTGGTAAGGTGTGCAAGTAAGTACATTTTTAAAACAGATTTTTAGCTGATCCTTTTTGCATAGAGCACCACTAAGAAATGAGGGAGGAAAAAAGAGACCACAATAGGCAGGATGGAGGGACAGTGTTTCAGGGGAGTCTGGTCCTCAGACACCCCTGGGATGCAGCCATCACAAAGAGACCTGACAAAGAGACTCCAAGCAGTGCTGAGCCATCACAGGACAGGGGACAGGTGGCCTGATATGCCCCAGACAATGGTGTTTGTGTAGTCCCTGATATGATAAGCTTCCAAAAAGTCCCTTTAAAAATGTGTTCAGCACAAAATAAAACTCCCTCTCCTCAAGAAGAGGAGAGAGGAAGCCAGACTTTTAACTGACAAATGGATCACTTAGATTCTGACAAGGCTGATTTGAACTCATGCTATTTGGAGGACAAGTTTGGTTTTGTTTTCTCCAGTTGCTGCTCAGGGTTGCAAAATGAGTGATAACTAGCAGAAATCATTCACCATTAATGAAACATACATTAAACATTTGGATTGGGGAGGTAAAGTGGAATCAGTGAAAAAGTAAAAACTTATACGAAGCTCATGTGTCTAAAAGTTGAGAGATTGTGCAGCTAAAAATGTCAGAAAGTCCCCAGTGCTCCCAATCACATAAAATAAAACTCATTTCTGGAATAATTGGGCCCATGTGTGGTTGCTATCAGAGACCTAGATCTTTTAGAGATTCTTTTCTTAAAAATGTGAAGGCTAATATTCACAAAGGAAGCATGATTGTTCGGTTTGCATTTCTTTCCACACTACACTGAAGTTATTTTAACAGTAATTGGTTTAGAATGGGGGCTGGGAAAGGAGTAAAGGCTACTGGATGGTAGAAATTCAGAGTTTGCAATGCGCACATTTCTCCAACTTTCTACCCAAGAGTGATGTCCTTCCTGGGAGCCCCTGAGGACAGCTGCCCTTCCCTCTGTGGGCTCTCTAGCTGCCAGCTCTTCACCATACCTGGCTCTAAGAGGTTTCCTGAGTTGACCCCAAATCAACTCCCATCTCGATATCACTCCTTTGGCTGGAAATCACCTGACTTAATCCCCGAAACATAATCATAGTTGCTAGAATATGAGTGAAGAAGAAACAGGTAAGAGAAAGCTAAAACTCCCTGCACAGACCACCAATGGCAGAATCTTCCAACACAGGTCTGTTTCCAAAAACTTACTTGTTGTTGTTTATATTTTTGTAGAAAAGAAAACAATCAGTTTGAAAACTTTCTGGAAAAACCCTCCTACACCAGAATTTTGTGTCCAAAAGAACTTTAATATAAACAATATGCCCTTGTTGCAAAAAGATTACCAGGGGACAAAGCAAAATAAACAACAACAAAAATCTCCTTATATTATCAAATTCATGAAATCCCAATACACATTAAAACTATTTCAAAATGTTTTTTCCACTCTTTCTCCTACAACTTTATGTATGGCCTAAAGTAGTCAACAGAAGACATTTTCAGTGATCAAATCACTTGTGGAACCCCATGCTGGGCCTTGTGAAAGGCAGAAAGCAGTTACCAGTTCCAGCAGTATCCACCAGGTCACATCCTCATGCACAGGCTACAGCAATACCCGTAGTGCTTAAGGGAGGGGGCTCCAAGCCAGCCCCCCTAGCCCAACTTCTATGAACTGGGAAGGACAAGGGAACAGGGTGTTTTGAGGATAAATAAGTTAGTCCTTATAAAGTTCTCCGAGCAGCACCTGACCCTCAGTCGTAAGTGCTAGCCATTTTCACTGTTTTTACTCATTTCAGTCCAGTTATAGACAACTGTAAATTATTCAGGAATCAATTTCTGGATTGTACTTTACTCTGGCGACATTTTCAACATTCAGTTTCACGCTTCTTGGATAAGTTTGCAGTTTTGAAAATGTCCTCTGGGACAGAGAAAAAATGAAACTAAATGCAATCCATTTTCTTCTTTTGGGAAAACAACAAATGGGCCAGGAATGGGGTTTCTCTAAATAAGGCCAGTGGGTGAACCATGGCTGGACAGACCTGCCAGTCGCATCAAGGAGTTTGGATTTCATTTGAGGAGCACTAAGGAGCTACCAAAGGATTTTCAGCAAAGTGCACTCAGCTTTGTGTATTAGGACATGTGGTTGGCTGCCTCCGAGATGGCCCCCATGATCCATGCATCCTGGTATTCATGCTGTGTGATCCTCTACCCTGAGGTGTAGACTGGATTTAGTGACTGTTTCTAATGACGAAAATATGGGGAAAGGATGACACTTCCGAGATTCGATTACTGTGGAGTCCATCCTGGATGCCTCTCTCAGTCTCTCCCATATCACACTAAGGGAAGCCAGCTGCCATTGTATGAGCTGCCCTATAGAGATACCCATATATGAAGGAACTGACGTCTCCAGCCAGAAGTCATGTGAGTCAGCTTGGAAGTGGATCCTTCCCCAGTTGAGCCTACAGATGATGAAGCCTCTGACAATACCTATTGCAGGTTTTGAGAGACCCTGAGTCAGAGACACCCAGTTAAGACTTGCCCAGATTCCTGACTCACAGAAATGGTGAAATAACAAATGTGTGTTGTTTTAAACCACTAGGTTTTGGGCTAATTTGTCATGCAGCAGTAGCTAACTAATACAGATGATTATTCTTGCTAGTGTAGGTAATACATTGGGGAATAGAAGTAAGACTGGAAAGAGGAAGACCAATAAAATAGCAACCACAGTAACTGAAGCAAGGGAAGAGATGCGTCTGACCTAGAGCAATGTCAGTGATCAAGGTGATAGGTGGACAAAGAACACTGAGGTTAGGGAAAAATGAAAAGGCAGACTTGGGATGAGTATAGCAAATGCATGTGATGGGATCCCATACACTTGTTAGAAGAAAGCTCTAAGTATAACTCTAAGCTATTAAGTGGCTAATCCAAGAAGAAAATACCATTACTTACATAATTCATAAAGTTTACAGTATAAAAATGAACTGTCTTCCAAGGAGCAATCTAGTTATTCTTTATCCTAAGACCAGAGAGAAATTTTTCCATGGGTATTCCAAAGAAAGTACTGTTTAACATAGGAAATATATCCACAAATGAAATTATCTCTTTTTTTTTGCTTTCTCCCTTGATTGCTTGTGGCATTAATCCAAAGTAAAATTCAGTAAAGACTCTCTGGTTCCCACGATAGTGTGATCAGGGTCACAGTTGATTTAATCCAGGCACAGATTGTTGGATATCTAGGAGAAAAGTTGAACCACATGCCCTTTCTCCACTTAGCTTTTGTCATGTGTTGAGCAGCACCAAGTTCGAGGTATGCTCCCTGGCTGGATGTGGAGGGCACTGCTTGTCTATGAACATTTGACTGTCACCCCTGGCAGAGAAAATGGTCCCTGTCATACTAGGAGGGATGTTAGAATGTAAAGAACATTCTAGAGACAGTGAACATGTAATTTTGGATTTACTCTAGCTCCCAAAGTTTTATAACATAGAGATGAGCTTAAGGTTAGCCTCAAAATATTTAAAGCAAGTGTAACAAAAGCCAAGAACGTAGCTGTTGATGTGGGAACTCCTATATCTGTTCCCAGCAGAACCCAAGCTTGGTCCTCACTTGGGACCTCACAGGACAGAATGGGCAGGTCCTGTTTAAGCTGTTTCACCTTTAGTAGAATTCTCAGCATTCCTTTCTCACTTTGGAAAGCTTCACATAGGTAGCTGTATTCTAGCAGAATTTGCAAATTCAAGCGATGAATAGAGAAGAAGAAAAGAAAGGAGGTAAAATAAAATATTCATGGGGGAGGAAGTAGTGCTGGAAGATGGCTATGGGTACACCCACTCCTAGCTCTAACAGCCTAGTTGTAGCAGCCTAATCAAGCTGATGTCTCTTTGGAAAAGCTGGATAAAATACCAACACATCATCTGAAGATTTTGACGACCTGTTTACTAGAACTTGACCACGATCCCAGAGAGAAGGGAAACATATTGAGGTCAGCTGAGCAATCTACACAGCTCTGCCCCTCCAGGAATTTGTAGAATCACAAAAATCATGGAGAAAAAGACTGAGCATTCGGCAGTAACATGGAGTTGAGGAGGCAAAAGTGGGAGCTCAGGACTTCCAAAATGCCTAGGACTTGAGACACCAGTCTCCTGGAGAGTAGAAAAATTCAGAAACATGAGCCTGACATTCTGAGCCAAGTTTTAATTTAAGGCATTTTCAGATTTTAAAACCTTGTTGATACTATGGAGTGAATTGTGTCCCCCCAAAAGTCATAATGTTGAAGCCTTAACCTCTAGTGTGATAATATTTGGAGATGGGACCTTTGGGAAGTAATTAGGTTTAGATGAGGTCATAAAGGTAGGGCCATTGTGGTGGGATCAGTATACTTATAAAAAGAGATATCAGAGAGCTTGATTATTCTCTCTCTGCCATGTGAGGACACAGTGAGAAGGCAGCCATCTCCAAGACAAGCAGTGGCTCTCGCCAGAACCCAACCATGCCAGCACCCTGATCTCAGACTTCCAGCCTCCAGAACTGTGAGAAAGAAATGTTTCTTAAGCCACCCAGTCTAGGGTATTTGCTATGGCAACCCAAGCTGACTAAGACAACAAGCTAAATAGAACTTTTGGTAGTCTCGCAATGCTGAGGAATTTTAGTTCTGTGTCTGTCTCTGAGCAGGAGGCCTAGTAAACTCCTTAGGCTTTCAGTGAGGACCCTAAAGAGTCTACAGTACAGTCTACCAGGTCTCAAATCAGCACAATTCATAATTGAATTAATGTGATCTTCCTGTCTCTGTCAGCTTGCCAGAAAGTAGCTAATGTGAATCCTCCCTGGAGGAATATATTATCATCTGGAGGAGCTCTGTACAGTAGAAATATAATCTGAGCTGCATATGTAATTTAAAATTTTCTGGCAGCTGTACTTAAAAAGTAAAAAGAAACTGGTGAAGTTAATGTTAATAATGTACCTTACTTAACCTATATATTTAAAATATCATCATTTTAAGACATAATATAAAAATTATTAAGTATTTTAGATTTTTTTTAACAAGTCTTTAAAATCCAGTGAGTATTTACACAAAACTAGCCATACTTAAGGAGCTCAATAGCTACCTAGTGGCTACCTTATTGGACATCATATATAGGGCTTCTACAATTTCTTATACACAATGTCTACCATGCAATAAAAAACTCCCAGATACACTAGAAGATAGAGCCACGAGAAAAAAATATATATAATAGAAACAGATCCAGATATGAGATGATCAGGCACTGATTTTAAAATAACTGTGACTCATATGTTCAAGAAATTAAAAGCCAAAATGAGGGTAGCAAAAAAAAAGTGATAAGAAAGAAATCAAATGAAAACTCCAGTACTGAAAAATGCAGTAACTGAAATTAGGAGCTCAAGAATGGATTCACACTAGATTGGTTTCAGTAGAAGAAAAGATTTGGAAACAGAAAGATAGGCCAATAGAAAGGTCTAGAATGACATATAGAGAATTTAAAAGAGTATAAAATACAAAAATGTATTTAAGAAACAAATGTGACGTGATAAAATGGTCTATCATCATAAAGTGCCAGGAAGGGAGAAGAAGGAGATTATAATGGAAGCAATAGTTGTAGGCAATTTCTCAAAACTCATGAAACCCACAGATGCAAGAAGTTCAGTGAACCCCAAAGTTAAACACAGAGGAAACCATACCTGGAGACCATCATGGCAAACTACTGAAAACCAACAACAAAGAGAAAAATCTTTAGAGCAGCCAGAAAAAATGTAAAAGACAAATTAACTTCAAAGGGGCAACAGTAAGACATATAGCTGATTTTTCAGGAGAAACAGTGAAAAGAGAAGACAGTGGAAATACATCTTTATGCTGCTGAAAGAAAATACCTGCACAGGACAAAAAGATGGGGAGAAATATCTGAGGCTCTTTATCTCATTTCTACAAAAGAAAAATAACCTCCTAGCTGTCCCTTGGTGACCTATACAGCTTTGATATGAGTTTTTACTATTTTATCTTCACCTTTTTGGATCTATACTGCTGATTAATCTTTTGCTTTCCTTATATAGCCAAAATATAGCATTACATGAATTCAATTCCAAAAAAAAAAGTTAATACACACTTGATGAAATCATGAATCTCACTTTTGAAAACTGTATTTCATTAGTGGGACTTTCCTCCCATCAAATGCTTATAAAATAATGAGGTCATTGCTGACTTTAGCTACACATTCTAGTGGTTAATTAGAGGGTATATAGCTTCTTTCCTCCTGTCACACTAAAATCTTTCATCTACATGGCTGGTGAAGTCATTAAGGACCCCAGGTTTTAATTAAGGCTGTCTGAGTAGGAATCCTACACGGGGTATCCTAAGAGTTTGTGAGAGATAGAAGAGATTATCCATTTAGCACAGTGAAGATTTTGTTTTCTCTAATAGGTACAGTATCTATGTTTCCAATAATTTGACAATGCTAGCAGAAAAAGCAAATTCTTTTCATAAGTGTGCACCCAGAATAATCAGCTGGTGGCACCTGAGACAAAGCATGTCCCCCTGGGACAGCATCATGGGGGAGCAGGATCTGCATGCCCCAGTTAACAACAGATGGTTTCTAAATGAGGGAAAGGGAAGAAAGGTTGTGAAAGCAATCACACTTTGTAAAACATTCTCACCCTCAGGTGGGCTCTGACTAAACACTGGCTATGTCCTCCTCCCTGGGATCTCTGACACCAATAACATCTAGAAACATACAGCTGTTTTGTGGAGAATTTGTATATGTCTGTTTCAGTGATGTGCCTGCTGCTCC
This sequence comes from Delphinapterus leucas, assembly GCF_059928025.1. NCBI lineage: Eukaryota > Metazoa > Chordata > Mammalia > Artiodactyla > Monodontidae > Delphinapterus > Delphinapterus leucas. Next base: position 30,599,439 of record NC_143134.1, read on the forward strand.
TCACTGAGTGTGGTATAGCAATATGAAAATGAAGTTTTATCTTCTGGATTTGGGTTTCTAGTCACTGGAGTCCTCCTTTGAGTCTCTTGCCTCCATCCGTAAAGCTCTATTTCTTGTCCTTGGAGAGGAGAAATGGTGAAAGCAGAGAAGTGGGGGCTGGAAGTGGTGAATTCTTAATCCCTTCAACAGCTATTCTAGAGTGGAGTGAATGGGGTCTCTAGAGTTCATTTTAGTTTCACTGGAATAATTACAGAGCTGAGAGAACCATGACATGGTTTTTTAAATAATTGTTTTCAGAAACTGATAGGCAACATGTACATTGATTAGATTTAACTTTGTGATTCTAATTTATCTAAATAAAGTGTGATCTGAAACATAAAACTGGAAATCTAGACTCAGTGTTTTTTCAAGTAGACAATGCATACTTATGTTGGCTATCTTTACTTTTTCTCTTTTAATCAATGAAGGATTTCACTCTTTTATAGAAGTATAATCTACAGTATAGAAAAAATATGAATCACAAATGCATATGCATTATGGTATGTGTGCACATCATAAAAGTATACCCTTGATGCCTTTTTACAAAATGAAAATGCCCATGTAGATCACAAAAAAAAGTAACCTACCAGATTGTCACATCCTTAGGCCCTGGGCTTGGAAAGCTGGGTGGGTGGGGTTCAGAGCTCAGCCTCCACCAGAAAGGGTCATCTTCTCTGTTTTCAGGATTGAGGTTGGGCAATAGATATTATTTGTAGGGGCAGTAGTAAGAAGGCTCTGCTGCTACAAACCCCAAAAGTTTTCAAGTAAAACTCTCATTCTTTGTAAAAGTTCAGCAGATGAGAACCCAGAGGTTCAGGGTTGCATTGTGTCCATAGCTCAGAGTGTGGGGTATACTGTTATGACAAAGCAGAGAAGCTAAGACCAGGAGGCAACTGTGAGCCCACCAGCAGGGCCCCAGGGGACCCCAGGACCCAACATGGGCAAGAGAGCCCCAAATGGATGCAGAGTGTGTTCCAGAGGCAGATGTGTGGGGCACCTCTGGTCAAGGGTCAAAAAAATGGACAAGGTACTAGCATTGGAGTGAACACTTGGTCTGTCTCGAGCCATATCCTCCAACAGTTGTTTGGGTTGTGCTCTTGCAAAAAGTCCTGGCCTTCTCAAGAACCAAAAGATTAAATCCATGACACGAAGTTATTAACTGAGTAAAGTCCAGACACACCATAGATACAGGCAACAGCTGCAGGAAGTTTCAGCTCCGGATCTCCACACAGAATTTAGCCCAAGTTCTCAGAAATGGTGCAGGTATGCCCCAGTTAATCCAAATTCTGTGCCCAGCCTCCTATAGTAAATACCACTGTATTCTCTGTCATGGAATACTATTTCACCCTTGCCCTCCGTCTCTGCATGTTAAATATCCTCATCTGCTGGTCCTTTCATAGATTTAGGGATGTGTTTCTTGGCACCAAGCCAGTTAGTCACTTCTCTTGATTTTATGCTAGGACTTTGTGAGCTCACTGTCAGTTCTCAGATTCTTAAATATACCTTTCCTCACGGGCCTCTCACAACTGCAAAAATATTCACTTAGTTGTATTATTTTTATGTTTTCCTTTCCCATAGCTTTTCCTCTCCCTTTGAGAGTAGTATCCTCTAATAAAATTTTAAGGTATCCTTTCTCTTATTTGCTTTTTAAGAAAATATTTCTGTGATTCCTTTGGAGGCTGCCATATAAAATGCATTTGTACTGTTTTTATCCTGCTGCCTCCTGCAGCAAAAACAAATCAATCATCAAATTCCACTCTGTCATTTTTTTTTTTTTTGAGAGACCACAGTATCCAAACACTAGAGACCGTAATTACAGGGATAATACAAATGATATCAGGGATGAGATGTGGTCCTTGCACTTGAGTAAATGGTGAGAGAGATGGAAGGGCCCAGTTGATAAATACCTTACAAGACCAGGGCTCAGCTAAGCATTTAAATCATCCCTTGAATTCCCAGAGCCTCTGAGTAACATCTACAGAAATAGTACTTTCTGCAGCCCCTATTTATTCGAAAAAAAGTTTTCATCTGTTCTCTGGTAACTTTTAACCTGGCAGTCTTCTTACAGCCTGGGATATAGTGGAGTCTCAAGTAAATGTTTTGAGATGGATGGATGGATGGATGGATGGATGGATGGATGGATGGATAGATGGATGGATCGATGGACAGATGGATGACTGGATGGACAGATGTACTACTTTATCTGACATTAGATATCCCAGTAGGGAGTTAGCTTGGTGTGGTAGCCTGGTGTGGCTATGTGAATGTGAAGAACTTCCTAACCTTCCTTTGTCTTGTGTCCTTATCTGTAAAACTGAGTGAATACAGGTCAATGATCTCTTTACCTGAAATCCTTGTGGATTTCTTAGGAGTTCAGAAGTTTCCAGAATTTAAGAAACTGGCAGGATAGTATATTACCATTCTTTTTTTGTGTGTTTTTTTTGAAACGGAGAGAAGGGTTTTTTTGAATTTTATTTAATTTTTTTAAACAGCAAGTTCTTATTAGTTATCTATTTTATACATATTAGTGTATATATGTCAATCCCAATCTCCCAATTCATCACACCACCACCACCACCCCACCCCCGCTTTCCCCCCTTGGTGTCCATACATTTGTTCTCTACATCTGTGTCTCTATTTCTGCCTTGCAAACTGTTCCATCTGTACCATTTTTCTAGATTCCACATACATGCATTAATATATGATATTTGTTTTTCTCTTTCTGACTTACTTCACTCTGTATGACTGTCTCTAGATCCATCCACATCTCTACAAATGACCCAATTTTGTTCCTTTTTATGGCTGTGTAATGTTCCATTGTATATATATACCACATCTTCTTTATCCATCTGTCTGTTGATGGGCATTTAGGTTGCTTCCATGACCTGGCTATTATAAATAGTGCTGCAATGAACATTGGGGCGCATGTGCCTTTTTAAATTACAGTTTTCTCTGGGTATTTTTCCAGTAGTGGGATTGCTGGGTAATATGGTAATTCTATTTTTAGTTTTTTAAGGAACCTCCATACTGTTCTCCATAATGATTGTATCAATTTACATTCACACCAACAGTGCAAGAGGGTTCCCTTTTCTCCACACCCTCTCCAGCATTTGTTGTTTGCAGATTTTCTGATGATGCCCATTCTAACTGGTGTGAGGTGATACCTCATTGTAGCTTTGATTTGTATTTCTCTAATAATTAGTGACATTCAGCACCTTTTCACATGCCTCTTGGCCATCTGTATGTCTTCTTTGGAGAAATGTCTATTTAGGTCTTCGCCCATTTTTGATTAGGTTGTTTGTTTTTTTTAATTTTGAGTGGCATGAGCTGTTTATATATTTTGGAGATTAATTCTTTGTCAGTTACTTTGACTTGAAATATTTTCTCCCATTCTGAGGGTTGCCTTTCTGTCTTGTTTATTGTTCCGTTTGCTGTGCAAAAGCTTTTAAGTTTCATTACGTCCCATTTGTTTATTTTTGTATTTATTTCCCTTAATCTAGGAGGTGGGTCAAAAAAGTTCTTGCTGTGATTTATGTCAAAGAGTGTTCTTCCTATGTTTTCCTCTAAGAATTTTATAGTGTCTGGTCTTACATTTAGGTCTCTAATCCATTTTGAGCTTATTTTTGTGTATGGTGTTAGGGAGTGTTATTAGTGTTTCATTCTTTCATTAGTGTTTCATTAGTGTTTCATTATTTTCCATGTAGCTGTCTAGTTTTCCCAGCACCACGTACTGAAGAGACTGCCTTTTCTCCATTGTATATCCTTGCCTCCTTTGTCATAGATTAGTTTACCATAGGTGTGTGGGTTTACCTCTGGGCTTTCTATCCTTTTCCATTGATCTATATTTCTGTTTCTGTGCCAGTACCATATTGTCTTGATTACTGTAGCTTTGCAGTATAGTCTGAAGTCAGGGAGTCTGATTCGTCTGGCTCTATATTTTTCCCTAAGACTGCTTTGGATACTGGGGGTCTTTTGTGTCTCCAAACAAATTTTAAGATTTTTTGTTCTAGTTCCATAAAAAACACCATTGGTAATTTGATAGGGGTTGCATTTAATCTGTAGATTGCTTTGGGTAGTATAGTCATTTTCACAATATTGATTCTTCCAATCCAACAACATGGTATATCTCTCCAACGTTTTCTGTCGTCTTTGATTTCTTTCATCAGTATCTTATAGTTTTCTGAGTACAGGTCTTCTACCTCCTTAGGTAGGTTTAATCCTAGGTATTTTATTCTTTTTGTTGCAAGGGTGAATGGGAATGTTTCCTTAATTTCTCTTTCTGATATTATGCTGTTAGTATATAGGAATGTAAGAGATTTCTGTGCATTAATTTTGTATCCTTCTACTTTACCAAATTAATTGATTAGCTCTCGTAGTTTTCTGGTGACATCTTTAGGATTCTCTATGTATAGTATCATGTCATCTGCAAACAGTGACAGCTTTACTTCTTCTTTTCTGATTTGGATTCCTTTTATTTCTTTTTATTCTCTGATTGTTGTGGCTAGGACTTCCAAAACTATGTTGAATAATAGTGAAAAGCGTGGACATCCTTGCCTTATTCCTGATCTTAAAGGAAAGGTTTTCAGTTTTTCACCATTGAGAATGATGTTTGCTGCAGGTTTGTCATATATGGCCTTTATTATGTTGAGGTAGGTTCCCTCTATGCCCACATTCTGGAGGGTCTTTATCATAAATGGGGGTTGAATTTTGACAAAATCTTTTTCTGCATCTACTGAGATGATCATATGGTTTTTATTCTTCAATTTGTTAATATGGTGTATCACATTGCTTGATTTGCATATATTGAAGAATCTTTGCATCCCTGGGATAAATCCCACTTGATCATGTTGTATGATCCTTTTAATGTGTTGTTGGATTCTGTTTGCTAGTATTTTGTTGAGGATTTTTGCATCTATAGTCATCAGTGATATTGGTCTGTAATTTTCTTTTTTTGTAGTAACTTTGTCTGATTTTGGCATCAGAGTGATGGTGGCCTCATAGAATGAGTTTAGGAGTGTTCCTTCCTCTGCAAATTTTTGGAAGAGTTTGATAAGGATGGGTGTTAACTCTTCTCTAAATATTTGATAGAATTCACCTGTGAAACCATCTGGTCCTACACTTTTGTTTGTTGGAAGACGTTTAATCACAGTGTCAATTTCATTACTGTAGCTGGTCTGTTCATATTTTCTATTTCTTCCTGGTTCAGTCTTGGAAGTTTATACCTTTTAAGAATTAGTCCATTTCTTCCAGGTTGTCCATTTTATTGGCATAAAGTTGCTGGTAGTAGTCTCTTAGGATGCTTTGTATTTCTGTGGTGTCCATTGTAACTTCTCCTTTTTCATTTCTAATTTTATTGATTTGAGTTCTCTCCCTCTTTTTCTTGATGAGTCTGGCTAAAGGTTTATCAATTTTGTTTATCTTCTCAAAGAACAAGCTTTTATTGTCTTCTTTGTTTCTATTTCATTTATTTCTGCTCTGATTTTTATGGTTTCTTGCCTTCTTCTAAATTTGGGTTTTGTTTGTTCTTCTTTCTCTAGTTCCTTTAGGTGTAAGTTTAAATTGTTTATTTGAGATTATTCTTGTTTCTTGAGGTAGGATGGTATTGCTATAAACTTCCCTCTTAGAACTGCTTTTGCTGCGTCACATAGGTTTTGGATCATCGTGTTTTCATTGTCACTTTTCTAGGTATTTTCCGATTTCCTCTCTGATTTCTTCAGTAAGTTCCTGGTTATTTAGTAATGTATTGTTTAACCTCCATGTGTTTGTGCTCTTTACAGTTTTTTCCCTGTAATTGATTTCTAATCTCATAACATTGTGGTCAGAAAAGATGCTTATATGATTTCAATTTTCTTAAATTTACCAAGCCATGATTTGTGACTCAAGATGTGATCTATCCTAGAGAATGCTCCGTGTGCACTTGAGAAGAAAGTGTAATCTGCTGTTTTTGGATGGAATGTCCTATAAATATCAATTAAATCTATCTGGTCTATTGTTTCATTTAAAGCTTCTGTTTCCTTATTAATTGTCTGTTTGGATAATCTGTCCATTGTTGTAAGTGAGGTGTTAAAATCCCCCACTATTATTGTGTTACTGTTGATTTCCTCTTTTATAGCTGCTAGCAGTTGCCTTATGTATTGAGGTCCTCCTATATTGGGTGCATATATATTTATAATTGTTATATATTCTTCTTGGACTGATCCCTTGAGCATTATGTAGTGTCCTTCCTTGTCTCTTATAACATTCTTTATTTTAAAGTCTATTTTATCTGATATGAGTACTGCTGCTTCAACTTTCTTTTGATTTCCATTTTCATGGAATATCTTTTTCCATCCCCTCACTTTCAGTCTGTATGTGTCCATAGGTCTGATGTGGGTCTCTTGTAGACAACATATATATGGATCTTGTTTTTGAATCCATTCCACAAGCCTGAGTCTTTTTGTTGGAGCATTTAATCCATTTACATTTAAGGTAATTATCACTATGTATGTTCCTATTACCATTTTCTTAATTGTTTTGAGTTTGTTTTTGTAGGTCCTTTTCTACTCTTCAGTTTCCCACTTAGAGAAGTTCCTTTAGCATTTGTTGTAGAGCTAGTTTGGCGGTGCTGAATTCTCTTAGCTTTTGTTTGTCTCTAAAGCTTTTGATTTCTCCCTCGAATCTGAATGAGATCCTTGCCAGGTAGAGTAATCTTGGTTGTAGGTTCTTCCCTTTCATCACTTTAAATATGTCATTCCATTCCCTTTTGGCTTACAGGTTTTCTGCTGAGAAACAGCTCTTAACCTTATGGGAGTTCCCTTGTATGTAATTTGTCATTTTTCCCTTGTTGCTTTCAATAATTTTTCTTTGCCTTTAATTTTTGTCAATTTGATTACTGTGTGTTTCGGCATGTTTCTCCTTGGGTTTATCCTGCCTGGGACTCTCTGTGCTTCCCAGACTCGGGTGGCTATTTCCTTTCCCATGTCAGGGAAATTTTTGACAATAACCTCTTCAAATATTTTCTCAGGTTCCTTCTCTCTTGTTTCTCCTTCTGGAACCCTTATAATGTCAATGTTTGTGTGTTTAATGTTATCTCAGAGGTCTCTTAGGCTGTCTTCATTTCTTTTCATGCTTTTTTCTTTATTCTGTTTCATGGCAGTGAATTCCACCATTCTGTCTTCCAGGTCACTTTTCCGTTCTTCTGCCTCAGTTATTCTGCTATTCATTCCTTCTAGTGTATTTTTCATTTCAGTTATTGTATTGTCCATCTCTGTTTGTTCTTTTATTCTTCTAGGTGTTTGTTCTTTAATTCTTCTAGGTCTTTATTAAACATTTCTTGCATCTTGTTGATCTTTAACTCCATTCTTTTTCCGAAGTCCTGGAACATCTTCAGTATCATTATTCTGAATTCTTTTTCTGGATGGTTGCCTATCTCCACTTCATTTAATTGTTTTTCTGGGGTTTTATCTTGTTCCTTCATTTGGTACATAGACCTCTGCCTTTTCATTTTGTCTATCTTTCTGTGAATGTGGTTTTCGTTCCACAGGCTGCAGGATTGTAATTCTTCTTGCTTCTGCTGTCTGCCCTCTGGTGGATGAGACTATCTAAGAGGCTTGTGCAAGATTCCTGATGGGAGGGACTGGTGGTAGGTAGAGGTGGGTGTTGCTCTGGTGGGCAGAGCTCAGTAAAACTTTAATCCACTTGCCTGCTGATGGGTGGGGCTGAGTTCCCTCCCTGTTGGTTGTCTGGTCTTAGGTGACCCAGCACTGGAGACTACAGGCTCTTTGGTGGGGCTAAAGGCAGACTCTGGGAGGGCTCATGCCAAGGAGTACTTCCCAGAATTTTTGTTGTCAATGTCCTTGTCCCTGTGATAAGCCATAGCCACCCCCCACCTCTGCAGGAGGCCCTCCAACACTAGCAGGTAGGTCTGGTTCAGTCTCCTATGGGGTCACTGATCCTTCATCTGGTCCTGATGCACCCACTAATTTGTGTGTGCCCTCCAAGAGTGGCGTCTCTGTTTCCCTCAGTCCTGTTGAAGTCCTGCAATCAAATCCCACTAGCGGTCAAAGTCTGATCTCTGGGAATTTCTCCTCCTATTGCAAGATCCCCAGGTTAGGCAGCCAGGCATGGGACTCAGAACCTTCAGTCCAGTAGGTGGACTTCTGTGGTATAATTGTTCTCCAGTTTGTGAGTCACCCACCCAGTGGTTATGGGATCTGATTTTATTGTGATTGCACCCCTCCTACCATCTCATTGCAGCTTCTCCTTTGTCTTTGGATGTGCAGTACCTTTTTTGGTGAGTTCCAATTTCTTCCTGTCAATGATTGTTCAGCAATTAGTTGTGATTCCAGTGCTCTCACAAGTGGGAGTGAGTGCACGTCCTCCTACTCTGCCATCTTGAACCAATTCTTACCATTCTTTTTTGACACTAAATGAGTTATGAAAAATTTTTGGCTTTTAGAGCATTTTGGATCTTAGCATTGAACACAGGAGAATGTGAATTTGTCTTCTGTTCCTTCGAGTTCATTTGAGGATAGTCATAGGATAATAAGCATGTATATTGGTTTATATGATTATTTTATGCCTTCCCCACAATACTAACTATAATCATCAGAAAGTGTGGACAATGTTCCATATTACATACCTGACACACAGCAGGTGTTCAATAAATACAAGTGTTATGGAAGGCAGAAGGGAGGGAAGGAAGAAGAATCCTGACTTCTACATTTCCCTCCACCATGTTCTATCAATGTCATCAGTGCGCTCATGCTCTAGGTTCAGCAGACACGTTGATTCCTGTATTCCTTAACCATCTGCAATGTGCACCGCTATTGACCATTTCCTTCTTGAAGCATTTCCTTACCTTCCTTGCCTTCCATGATGTGGCATCTTCCTGATTTTTCTTCTTTATCTCCATCTTCTCTTGGAGTACTACTTCATCCCCTTTGTCCCCTAAATGTCAATACTTTATAGATTTCTGCTCTCAGTGCTCTTCTCTTCTCCCTCTGCAAACTCAGGATACCTCACCTACTTTCTGGCTTTAATTGTCAGCATGTATGCTGCTGGCTTCCAATCCAAGTGTATCCCTGAGGGAAAGCTCTCATGAACTTCAGATTCACATATCTCTATCCTCTGAGGTGTCTGATAAGCATCCCAATTGCAACATCTTCAGAAGAATCCATCTCATTTTGTCTAAACCTAAATCTCTCTTTGTGTTGTATTATCATGAATGGCACCATCATTCACCCAGGCTAGGACCCAGGGAGGCATCTCTTCCTATTCCCTTAAATCAAGTCAATTGCCAATCCCCACAGCAATGCCATATCTACCATCTCTAAGTACACCTCTACTTTTCCTTTCACCTCCTTTTAGCCTCTTGCTTCACGCTGATTCTTGTCAGAACTTCTTTGATTTACTTCAATGATTCTGAAAAGGTGATCCAGAGACCCCTCCCCAAGGTCCAAGATGCTCTCGTGGTTTCTTCAAAGTCATGATCATGCACAAGTGAAAGCCATTCAAAGTGCAAGATAGACTAATAGATTTAGTGTAACAATATTTTTATTGCTATGGCTTCTGATTCCACCTAACAACTAACCTTCAAGAAATTACCACTTGCTGATTTTGGTGTAGTATCAAAGAATAACATGAACAATTATCTGAAAATACTCCCTTTTCCAACTTCATATCTTTGTAAGTTAGATTTTCTTTGTATATTTCAACCAAATCACTTGCAACAGATTGACTGTGAAAGCAGATGAGACTTCATCTGTCTTCCATTAGGCCATACAATAAAGAGATTGGAAAAAAGGTAAAATAATACCATTTTTTTTCTCTAGAGCTTTTTTGGGTTTTGAAAATATAGTTTTGTTTCATAAAAATGTGTTATGTTGATATGTAATGTATTAATCATTGTTATTTTAATGAATTAGATAAATATCTTTCATTCTAATATGGCAAATATTGCTGGATACGACCCATAAAAACAAAAGCTTAGGGGGTTCCTTAATAATTTTTAAGTGCAAAGGGGTCCTGATACCAAAACACTTGAGAATTTTTGATTTACTAAAACAACTTTATGACCAGTTTCCTTTCTCCAATCTTGTCCCTCTCTAATCCTCCTCGGAGTGATTCTCCTGCAAGGCAATGTCATTACATTGCTCCCCTGAATAAGCCTTGAGTGGGTCCCCATTTCTCTGAGGGTAAGATGGCCAGCAGGGTGCTTTACGATCCTCCAACCTTACCTCCTTTTACTTCTCCCTCTCTCCCAATTCACTAGTCATGCTAAGTGCCTCACATTCTCTTGTCACATTTGTTCACTCTCACTAGAATTTTCTTTCTATTTTACCAACTCTTCTAATGAGTCAGTTAGGAAGCTGTCAATTACAACAACTTAGAAAAGCCAGCTTAGATTGAACAACAAAGGATATTTATTGGCTCATGTAACCAAAGAGTTCAAAGTTAGGGTTGGCTTGTCAAGGGCTGAGCAGCAGCTTGGCAGTGTCAACTCTCATCTGTCTCTTGCAGAATAGGCTTCGTCATAAGGCTGGTTCCCTTCATGGTGGTAGGATGCATGCCAGAAAACTAGAGATACACACTTCTTTATCGTGCCCAGTGGTTCAGAGTCTTTCTCCTCAAGTATTGCACAAAAGACCAGGACTTTCTCTGATAGGAGTATATTAAGTTATTGACCACAGATGACCAGTAAATTGGATTCCTGGACGTCCACAGTAGATGATCCCCATGTATTCCCATTGCAAATGTACTTTCCTATCAGTGACACTGAAATAGTGAATAGATTGAAATTGTTTGAAGAATTATTTTTCTCTTGTTTGATTCTAAGCTATATGAGGTCAGGAACTGTTTGCCTTGTTTAATGTTGTGTCTCCAATACCTGATGTAATGAGGGCATGGTATATGGTAGGCACTCAGTAAATGTTTGTTGGTTGGAGAAAAGTAGACAAAGGAAGAGAGGCAAAGTCAGGTCTTAGCAAAGATCAGGAGAAGAATATCTGGAGCAAGAATGGCAGATTTTTTCTGTGTCAGAAAATATGTCAAGTCCCTGCTCTGGGTTTTCATGTAAGAGTGTGGTGATTATTACTGAATATTCAAATACTTCATATCTTACTTGCAAGCTTTAGAGAAGATACAATTTAAAAGTCAAATTTGATTCACAGATTTATATTAGTCTGGTAAAAATATTAAGTTTTTTATTATAAAATTGTTAAGTAGATTTTAAAACTATCTTTAAAAATGATTATCTGGAGAATTTTGATAAACACAAGTAGTATAATCCTGAATTTTACATTTTGATACTTCCATGGTATCATGTCCCAAAAACTAGATTTCAGTAACCCTTCATTGTGTATTACCTTGAGAAGACTTTTGCAGTTGCCTTGAATACATAGATGAACATTTTGACTATGTGTATGTGAGGAAAGAACAGACTTTTTTAAAACTGCATATCAAATATCCTGTCTATACTTCGGAAAGAATCCAATCTGAATGCTTAAAGGTATAGCTTCAGTTATTATTAATTTTAAATGAAGAGAAAAAACTCTCTATTTTGCTTGAATATTTTTTGGATTATTTGGGTTTGTGCCTAAGAAATTTTTAAAAATGTTTATCATTCAGACCCTGTTATCATTCTCTGCTTTAAAGGAGAGGGGAAATTAAAGGACAGCTCTGGATTAATGGTCATGAAAAGGTTTCCAGAAAAACTCTGTTTCAGAAAGTGATTTAATGTCTTCATAAAACAGGCACACAAATTCTTCTGGAATTGGATTGCATGTGATGTGTTTTATATAGATCATTTCTTTGATCCAAACCCCTATTAGATTTAAAAAGTCAGATCCTTCCACCAAGCCCCAAATGTGCTTCTCAGCTGAGCGTCCCTCACCAGAGGGACCCCTAAGATTTGGTCTCGTCCACTAACCCAAATGGAACCATTAAACTCAACCCAGTGTGTTCCCAGAAAGGGCTAGCTGGTATGTGCCTCCAAGGATCTGAGTTCTTAAGAAGCCCCATCTTGACATTGGCAAGGTGACCCAGGTTCTGTCCAATGTGAATCCTGGATGGTTTTGCAAAAATGATATAAAACTTGGCCAATATATTAACTATGTCTTTTATTTCCTGTACTTCTGATGCTTTTGTATCCAGGGCCTACTGACCTTGGAGGGACTGCCCCTCCCAGGTTTAGCCAAGTCCAGAGAGAGTAAATGACCTAGACTTCCCTGAAGGAGCATCTCTCATATACACACCAACCCATACACAGCCCCATCCCAACTACCTCCTCTATCAGGCTCTCAGACTCTGATCCACCATCACCTTCCCTAATAAACATGTCCAGGTACCAGACAACCAAAGATAGCCCCAGAGCCTGCTGAAATTATTCAAACTAGCCAATCCTAAGCCTGCTTACCTTGCCTAATTTTTTCCTTCAGATGAAACCACAATAAAGACTCTTACCCACAGATTCTTTCTTTCCCTCTGCCTCCTGACCAACGCTGATGCTTCCCTGTGTGGTCCCATGTGAAGTGGCATGCCCTCCTCTCTTGGGATTTGTAACAAGCTATCTTTTCAATGGCAGTCATCTCCTGATTTTTTTGGTTTCACTATGCCTCACATTTTCTATTAATACACTATATTTTAAAACTGTCAGTGAAGGAGATTTTCTCATCCAGCATCTACGTGGAAGGAACCAAGATAAAGAGAGTCACTCAGTAAGAGGGCTCCATCCTTAAGTGCAGGTACTGGACTGAGAAGGACCAGACTGGGCAGAGAAGGCCTACTCTTATGTGGTTTCCCCTCTCCTCATCACACAGCACCCAGTTGAGCAAGCTTCTATCTGTCTGAACACCTCTCTACATGTTCCCGTTTAGTGACACTTTCAGACCTTCTTTTTTGGGTCTTGAACTTCATGATAATCCCCATCTGCCTGAGTTAAGAATGAATGTCACAATAAGACTTGGCAGAAGCACCCACTTTTCTGTCACAGTTTGCAGCAAATCTTCAGGCTGATTGGAGGAAAATCAATGATAATATATGTGACTGAGTGGCTGTTCTCAATTCACAAACACTTCGTGATGTCTTCCAGAGATAACTGGTTATCTGTGTTCTCACTTTGGGATGAAGAACCTGCAGCCTTAAATAGCAATAAGTACATACCTATCAATAATTACTATAAATATCAGTGAACTAAATATTGTAATCAAAAGACAGGGTGGCTGGTTGGATTGGATTAAACAACCAAGACCCATCTATATGCTGCTTACAAGAGACTCACTTCAGAGCTAAAGACACACAGACTGAAAGTGAGGGAATGGAAGAAGATATTTCATGCACATGGAAATGACAAGAAAGCTGGGTAGAAATACTCATAACAGACAAAATAGACTTTAAAAAAAAGCCTATAACAAAAGACAAAGAAGGGCATGAAAAAAGGATCAATACAGGAAGAGGATATTACACTCATTAATGTACATGCACTCAATACAAGAGCATCTAAATATATAAAGCAAATATTGACAGACATAACTGGAGAAATTGACAATGATACAATAATAGTAGAAGACATTAACACCCACTTACATCAATGGACAAATCATCCAGGTAGAAAATCAATAAGGAAACGGTGGTCTTAAATGACACGATAAACTGGTTGGACTCAATACTTATCTATATAGAACAATCCATCCAAAAACAGCAGAATTTACATTCTTTTACATGGAATGTTCTCTAGGCTAGATCACATGCTAAGTCACAGAAAACAAGTCTCAACAAATTTAAGAGAATAGGAATTATATCAAGCATTTTTTTCAACCAGGACAGTAGGAAACTAGAATCAATTACAGGAAGAAAAATGGGAAAAGCACAAACATGTGGATACTAAGCAGCATGCTACTAAAAAAAGCAATGGACAAATGAAGAAATCAGAGGAAGTCAGAAAATACCTCAAGACAAATGAAAATGGAAATGCAACTTTCTAAAATCCATGAGATGTAGTAAAAGCCGTTCTAAGAAGGAAGTTTATAATGATAAAAGTCTTCTTCAAGAAACAAGAAAAATCTCAAATAACAACCTAACCTACCATGTAAAGGAATTAGAAAAAGAAGAACAAAGCTCAAAATCAGCAGAAGGAAAGAAATAATGAAGATCAGAGAGGAAATAAAATAGAGACCAGAAAACAAATAGAAAAGATCAATGAAACCAAGATCTGGTTTTCTGAAAACATAAATAAGATTGATAAATCTTTAGCCAGGCTAATCAAGAAGAAAAGAGGACCCAAATAAGCAAAATAAGAAGTGAAAGAGGAGAAATAACAACCAGTACCACAGAGATACAAAAAATAATGAGAATACAACGAACAGTTAGACGCTGTAAGTGGTGCTGGGAAAACTGGACAGCATGTAAAAGAATGAGATTAGAACATTTCCTCACACCATATACAGAAATAAACTCAATATGGATTAAAGACCTGAATGTAAGACCTGAAACCATTAAACTCCTAGAAGAGAACATAGGCAGAACATTCTTTGACATAAATTATAGCAGTATTTTTTGGATCTGCCTCCTAGGCAAAAGAAATAAAAGCAAAAACAAACAAATGAGATATAATTAAACTTAAAAGCTTTTGCATAGCAAGGGAAACTATCAACAAAATGAAAAGACAACCTGCAGAATAGGAGAAAATATTCACAAATGATATGATTGATAAGGGGTTAATATGCAAAATACATAAACAGCTCATACAACTCATTAACAACAAAAAACCTATTAAAAAATGGGCAGAAGACCTGAATGGACGTTTTTCCAAAGAAGACATACAGACTAACAGGCATATGAAAAGATGCTCAACATCACTAATTATTAGAGGAATACAAGTCAAAACTGCAATGAGCCATCACCTCATACCTTTTAGGCTGGCTTTTATCAAAAAGGAAAAAACAAAATAAAACAAGTGTTGGTGCGGGTGTGGAGGAAAGGGAACCCTTGTGCACTCTTGGTGGGAATGTAAATTGGTGCAGCCACTATGCAGAACAGTATGGAATCTCCCCCAAAAATTAAAAGTAAAATTTCCATATGATCCAGTAATTTCACTTCTGTATATTTATCCAAAAGAAACGATATCACTATCTAGAAGAGATATCTGCACCCCTATGTTCATTGCAGCATTATTTATCATGACAGAGACATGAAAATAACCTAAGTCTCCATCAAATATGTGGTATATATAGAATGGGATATTACTCAGCCATGAAGAGAATGAAACTCTGCCATTTGCAACAACTTAAATGAAATTAGAGGTTATTATACTTAGTGAAGTAAGACAAAGAAAGAAAAATACTCTATGTTATGACTTATATGTGGAATCTAAAAAATAACACAGAGTAGACCCATAGGTATCAAGAACAAACTAGTGGTTACCAGTGGGGAGGGGAAGGGGCAGGGGCAAGTAGGGAGAGGGGATTAAGAGATACAAAGTACTATATATAAAATAAATAAGCTACAGGGATATATTTTAGAGCACAGGGAAATATGCCATTATTTTTTAATAAATTTAAATGGAGTATAATCTATAAAAATATTGAATCATGATGCTGTACACCTAAAACTAATATAACATTGTAAATCAATTATACCTCACTAAAAAAAAAACAAAATCCTGAGCCCAAGTGGAATAGCATTCACTGGCAGCCTCATCTGGGAAAATGCTTCACAGGAGAAATGGGATCAGACAGATGACCTGTGGCCTTGTTCTGGCTCCATCCTGTACTAGCAGAAGGAAATCAACTCTGTTAAGTCTCCATTGGAAGCAGAAACTTTATGGATATTACTTAATTTCAAACTCAAAATTACCCTGCACATTAACTATTACATTCCAAACTTGTAGAGGAAGAAATTAAAGCTGAGAGAGGGGCTTCCCTGGTGGTGCAGTGGTTGGGAGTCCACCTGCTGACGCAGGGGACACGGGTTCGTGCCCTGGTCCGGGAAGACCCCACATGCCGCAGAGCGGCTGGGCCCATGAGCCGTGGCCGCTGAGCCTGCACGTCCAGAGCCTGTGCTCTGCAACGGGAGAGGCCACAACAGTGAGAGGCCCACGTAACGCAAAAAAAATAAACAAATAAATAAAAAATAAAGCTGAGAGAGACTAAGAAAGTGCAGAGTTACAGAGCTAATAGACTTACACAGGAATTCAAACTTGGGTCTTATTGGTTTCAAAGTCCTTATTGTCATCCCAAACAGGCTGACCTCCCAGAGGGTGACCTTGGGCCAGTTACTCAAACACTACACTAACAAGTATGGAAGGAGTACAGGCTTGATCACTTAACTCCTCTGAGGTCTGAACCTACTTCCTAAGAACACTATGACCATCAGATGAGCCAGGAAAACCACTTTGTAAAGTGTAAGTCTGTGCCCCCTTGTGAAGTATGTCACCTTTGTCACAAAATTTATCAGCATCAGGTCCCCATGAGGTACCCAAGGCAAACTTGTGCACGAACTCCACGCCATCAGCAAAGGCCAGCACAGTTTCCTGGTTTCCAGGCTATAATTTGCAAAGGATTGTTTGTCTGTGCCATGCTTCTGGTCAGATAGAGAGCAGGCCTGCTATCTTTTAATTGCATGTGTTAGAAGCCACAGCTAATTCAGGACGAGCTAAAACATTTGAAATCAGTCCCAGAGTGGAAGAGCATCAGATGGTATTCCAAGCAGTGCCACGTTACATAAAACAATGAAAGGAAGAGAAAACTGAATACAACAGGGTGTGTGATGCATGCCCACCTTTTCTAAAGACTGGCTTCAGACATGACTGTTGTGATTTTATTCGAAGAAGAAATTTTCATATGACCTTCTGGAAATCATCTGGACATGGCTCACATCCCACTGATATTTAATTTTACAAAGGCACAGAGGCTGGGAAAAAATGTGTGGGCAGTGCTGGATAAAAGTTCACGTAATACATGGGTGAATGAAGGAATGATGAGGAGATGCAGACCTTCCCTGACTCCGCTGCAAATAGGTCAAATGTGGGAGCTCAAACCCCAGCATTGTTTTCTGTCTAAAAGGTGCTCCTAGGAATTTCCTCTCACATTAGAAAGTCATAGCCCAGTTTAGTGTGTGGCCTGTCTTCTTTTAACTAAATATCGGTGTCTATCTGGTTCTCCCTTGCTTATTATCCTGTTGAAATTGTTAGAAAAAAGGCAATCATCATGTCTCCTTTAAACAAAAGTAGTCTTTTTTATCAGAATATGTTTTGCTATGTTTCAACACATATTCAGACACAGGAGGTTCTCTGTTGCCTAAGTGAAGTGAACACATTATGGAATGTTGTTTATGCGTTGTGATTGTTACAATCCCATCTTCACGATCCTAACTTGTAGAAGGAGACTTTATCTTTGTTGAGGGTCTCCTCTCTGTCAAGATCTCCACTCACAGCAGTTAAGTAATTTGTTGGTCCACCTTGTGAGGCATGCTACATTCTTTACTGAGCCCCATTTAGATGCTGGGGACAAAAAGATGGGGCATCACAGTCCCTGACCTCAGGTCACCCTCATACTAGGAGGGGTGGAAGGGCATGTAAAATTCTGTTAAAAGCATTAGAGAAGATTCTGTCGTTTCTATCACAAAATTATTTTCAGAGGACTATGCAGTCAAAGAGTAGGTCAAAGCTGGGTATTTATCCAAAAGAACTGAAACTAGGTCTCAAAGGAATATCTGAATCCCCAAGTTCATAGCAGCATTATTCACAAGACATAAGATGTGGAAACAACCCAAGTTTCTATCAGTGGAAGAACGGATAAACAAAGTGTAGTATATACATACAATGAAATATTATTCAGCCTTACAAAGGAAGGAAATTCTGACACATACTACAATATGGACGAACATTAAGGACATTATGCTAAACGAAATAAGCCAGTCACAAAAAGACAAATACTGTATAATTCCACTTATATGAGGTATCTAGAGTGGTGAAACTCACAGAAGCAGAGAGTGGAATGGGGATTGCCAGGGGCTGGGGGCAGGGGAAGTGGGAGTTATTGTTCAAGGAGTTCCAGCCATGCAAGATGAGTAGGTTCTAGAGATGTTATGCAACATAGTACATATAGTCAACAATAATGTACTGTCCTCTTAAAAGTGGTTAAGAGGGTATATTTATATTATGTGTTTTTTTATCACCTGCAAAAAAGCAGGGCAAGGTCAGAGATGACCTTGAAAAGGATGGGTCTCCATTGAGTCCTCCCAAGAACACTGTGAAAGACAGTATTGCCCCATTTTACAGATAGGAGAGTTACAGGTACATGTGATGTGGAAGCCCATGATTTTCCATTATCCACCAATGTCTTTTCCACAAGTCACTAAGTCCATATGACTCATCTTAGAAAATTTGCACATGGAAAATCAGAAAGTGCAGAAATTGTTATAGCAGCTATTGTCTGCAAACCAAAAATGACTAAATCAAGAACCAACAATTAGGGGGAAATGTACTAAACATTGAATTTTGTTTATGTATATTTGTTTACTTAACTGCTAATGGACATGATTTAAATTTTTTACAAAATCTACAAGTCTTTAAAGCTGTAATGTGAAAACTGTCTTCCAAAAAGTGATTTCAATCAAATGGAGCCAATTTACTGAATGAGGCTTCCCAGAATGTGCTTCTTGAACACAACCAACAACAGATTCAAACAAACACAGGTACCTCCCAGCAGGAAGGAGAACACAGGATTCTTAGAAACCTTAAAAATAGCCTGAAATATAATTTTGTGAAGAAACTCATATATCTTCCTTCCTAAAGCAGTATTTGGAATTTTTGTTCATTGTTGTTTTGTTTGAAATACAAACAGTAATTCAATATGATATACCAGTAAGACACACTATGTTTGTCCCCAAAGAGAAAATATGAATTCCCAAAAGACCTATAAACAAGATGAGTAATAAATAATACATCTGGTGCAATGTTGTTGGGTTATAGCCATTGCTCTTCTTGGTTGTTAAATCAATCACAGTGGAGGCAAACTGTTCACAGGGTGATATTTTGCTCATGGTTCTCAACTGAGGGAGACTTTGCCCCTCAAGGACATTTTTGATTGTCATGACCTGAGGGTACTACTAGCATCTGGTGGGTAGAAGTCAGAGATGCTGCTAAAAATCCTTCAATGAACAGGACACCCCCCCGCCATGCCAGTAAATAAGCATTTAGTCCAAAATGTCACTAGTGCTGAGGTTGAGAAATCCTCTCTTATGCCATTGAAAGAATAGAAAGAAATTCTTTCTTTTAGAAAGAATAAGCAATTTTATTCCCTGCCAGGAAATAGATCCTCAGGAAACACACTGCTCATGGCTGGGAAATGTTTATTTTCAACTGTGGTATTTTTATACAAATGACATAAAGTCATCCAAAAGGAGATAGAGTGATAGAATGCAGGCACCAGAGAAACCAAATACTTTTCAGAGCTCTGCACTGCCTTTACATCATATCGAAAAGACAGTACCACTTGGAACAGGACCAAAATGGTACAATTTCTTGATTTGCTCACCAGACCTGAAAAGAGAACCACACCAAACTCAGTACTCAAGATTCCATGTAAGTAAATACTTTTTACTTACCATGTAAGTCTCATGTATTCAAACATTTTATTATTTAGTTCAATTAGCCCATAAAAGGTTTCACTTGTATACAGCATAACAGGATTAAATTAAAATTAGAAAAAAATCAAGTCCATCAAACTGTAAATAAAAAGGGAAATAACAGGAAGTCAAGCCAAGAGGCAAAACCTTTCACATAAATTTACATAACGAGGGTTACCCCAAAGAAATCAAACCATCTATCCCATGCTCCTTATTCTGTTGGAACTTATGTGTGGATGGGGTGATCTCTTTATGTTGTTACCCAATTGTCTCTGACATGTTTCAGGATGTCCATACTTTCCCTCATTCCTACAGTTGTTTGTCCACTTGCTTAGTAGTTTTGTGCTATTATATAATAAACATTTGAGACCCTTGATGTATGTCTTCTTTATCTACTGCTGAAGAACGAATTACCCCAAAGTTTAGCAGTGTAAAAGATGCACATTTATGATCTCACAGTTTCTGTGGGTCAGGAAACTGGACATGACTTATTTGGGTCCTCTTCTTCAAGATTTCTCACAAGACTGCAATCACATGACAACTGAAGCAGTCTCATCTGAAGGCTTAACCAGGTAATAATCTACATCCAAGCTCACTTGCACAAAATTCAGCTTCTTAAAAGCTTTTTTTTTTAAACCCTCACTTCTTCTCTGGCTGCTGATCAGCAGACACCATCAGTTCCTTGACAGATGACTCTCTTCATCACAGCAAGTTTGCAGAAAAATCAGAGAGAGAATGCCAGTAGGATGGGAGCTCCAGTCTTTTGTAACTTAACCTGAGATGTGTCACCCCATTCCATTTGCTACGCTCTATTTTCTAGAAACAAATCTTGAGGTCCACACTCAAGGGGAGGGGTACACACAAGGTTGGGCCCCACTGGGGACCATCTTATGAGGCTGCCGACCACACTGTGCTGTTGGGAAAGCTCTTGCTTTCCTTTTGAGAAGGTTCAATGTGGCGGGGGGGTGGGCTATCTTCCCCTAGAGACAGAGACAGATTCAAAGCTTCCAATTTCCCTTTATTTCTTGTCAAATGTGATTCTAAGCAATGTGTAATTACGAGTACTATTTTAGTCACAGCAGTCCCAGGCCACTGAGCCAGTGTGGCTGTGTGTCAGGTGGGTGGTTATGCAGGGTTTTGCCTTCAACTATCCCCCCACCCTGTAGGAGCAACCAGGCAGAGGTGGGGCCGTATGTGACCACTTTTATCACCTTCCACAGAGCTTCTCAAAATGTCCAACAAAACTTTCCTTCCATCCATTTTGGGAAGTAATGTGATAGTTTTCTCCACAACTATTAACTGAAATGTACATATCAATATATAAAGCAAGTGAATTCTCTGGGAATTTGTAGTTGTTCTCTTTTCTCCTGACTTACAGCAGATATGCAACCCATCTTTTTGGAAGTGTTTGAAACTATTCTGTTCAACAATATTCATCAGTAACCAAAGTATAATGATCCCATCTGCTTCCCAGAAGGACATAGGGAATTTCTGGCTAGAGGAGGGTCCTGGGGGCCTCCTACACTTATAAACCCCTCAATACCAAAATCAGCAGCAAAGTGCCATCCCAAATTCCCCAGGAGAGGAGCCTGAGGCTTGGGTCCCAGGAGTGAGGGTAGGGGCGGGAATAGACTGAGTCATGGAAAGAAGAAAAATAGAGGAAAATTCTTGTCCAAGTTGACTTCACCTTCTTAGGTGCACAGCTTATGGCTCTATCTCACCAGAGTCTGCCTGTATGACTGCCTCTCCAGATAGTCCATCAGGGAGGAAGAAGAAAGGGCTTTTCCACTGGTGACCAAGTCACCCCATTGAGAACTGGCTCCCTCCCTATCTCTGGCCAACAAAGAATCCCCAGGGGTGGGGATGCTGGCAGTCACAGGGCTACATATGATACATATGATAGCAAAAGAGCACAACACACCTTCTTCCAAGAAAGAGAGAAATGCCTACTCTGCAGCTTATGAGAATTTAGTTGTTGCCAGGCCATCTTCCTGGAGAGGTCAAATCACATCAAACAGAGAATGTGGGAAGGCAAATCTAGGCTGGTGTGTACTTGCTTACAGTACTTGAGTTTGAAGGTTTTCACTAGACTAAGGACTTTGGATGGGTCTAGGAACACTGCACCAGATGTCAGAAGTGGGTATAGATGGCAAGCCCAGGTATGTGGCAGTTGAAGAGATACAGGAGTCACCTGGGACCTGGGAGCCCAGGATCCCTACAACAGACTTCTCTGGCAGCTCAGGTAGAGGTAACAAGATGAAACCGGGATTGCAGGAAGCCAGGCATAGCCAGGCAACTGGGGGCCCCACCGGGAGTGAGTACACAGGGCACAGACTGGGGAGATGTGCTGACAGGTCTCAGGAGTCAGCAGCACATCAGGCAGTTGCACAAGTCTATCTAGCACATAACTATATCAGGTACTACGTTGGGTAATGTGATTTAGCAATGATCAAGACATAATAATAAAAAAAGCCTCTATAACCTTTGGGATAAGCTCTAGATAGGAAGTAAACAGAGGAAGGGGGGAAAAAATGACTTGCTGTAGTAAACACTAGCAGTGCTCACCCCTGTCCCCTCATTTCTTCCCACAGCTGGCCTGGAACAGCTTCCTACATGACCACTGTTTCCACAGCTCTCTGCCTGGAGGCTTTCTCTGGCTGCAGGAGTGTGCTCAGCCCACGTTCAGGGCAGGTCGGAAATGCTGGAGAGATATCACCCCGGCAGTGACTCCCCAAGCTGCCTGCCCTTCAGGGGACAGTTCTGAGACTTGTTCTACATAACCAATAAAAGGGTTCCCAACAGACCTGAGCCTCATTTGCCCACAATATTCTCTTCCTTGTTTCACTTCTGCACCCTTCCCAGTGCTTCTTGGAATCACACCCACCCAAGTGACCCACTTGCTTTTAAATTCTTGTTTGGGGAGGCATGTAAGACACTGCCTTGCATGCCCCAATGAGGCCATGCCAGAGGCCCCAGTTCACAGATTTACAAACTTTCCTTTGCGCCTGGGCATTGTATGTGCTGCTCCTACCTGGAATAGACTGTGTTCACTCAGCTCTCAATCTGGAAACTTCCTGCTCATTGTCAAGGACTCAGCTTAGTTGTTGCTTCTGCCAAAATGTATTCCCTGACCACTGTATTGAGGGATTCATCCTCCCTACACCCCCCATCGCAGGCACTGCACACTCTATATTATCTCTCTGTCTCCTCCACTAGAATGTGGACTCCATGGAAGGCATGATCCACATGTTCACTGTGCTTTTATTGTAGTATGTTATTATTGTAGCACAGTGATGAGAGCTTCCAAAGTACTTAATAAATGGATGGATGGATGGATGGATGGATGGATGGATGGATGGATGGAGTGAGTCAAGGTAGAACTTGGGGGTCTGATAGCCACCTTTTATTTAGTTATGGCTCTAGAATTTCTACTTAGAAGGGACTTGGAAGTGGCAATTGTATTGGAAAGAAATTTTTTGTAACTCTTTATGTAATACTTTGGACAGGATTGAGAAAATTATGCAAAGATTGGAAGAGATCTGTTGGAGATTAAGGAGCTAAGTTCCAGCTCCCTCTGAAAGAAGCACTTTGTGTAACCACAGCTCTGTGATAGATTCTGCACTAGGTGCTAGAGACAAAATGGGACGTGAGACTGTGGGTATGGGCCTCAGTGATCTCACAGACTAGATGCGAAAGGATATAGACATAGGAAGAGAAATACATCTACAAGGGAATTTATGCTAAAGGCAGGTTGTCTTGAAGAGGGACTGTTTCTTGACCAGTGGCAACTGAAGCCATTGAAGAAGCTGGAGTTGAGAGGACTTGAAGTCCAGCCCCAGAAAACTTGGGAGAAGGGAAGAAAGTAAGAGTGTGACCAAGTCACCATGAACAAAAATTTTAAGTTTGTTTGGGGACTAATAAAAAAAAAAAGCAGAGAGCTTATGTGGGAAATATATGAAACAAAACAAAGGAATCCAGTAATAAAAGTCATTAAGATGAAGGACTTGGGAGCCACAGCATCCACTTTCAAAGTCTAGCTCTTCCTTCTTGTTCCTGGGCAAGTTATTTCACCATATTGTGATTCAGTTTCCTACTGTGACATGAGGTGGCAGTAGTACCTGCTTGAGGGTGAGTGGGAGAACTGGGCATGGCACATGGTAGCAACTACTACAACGACCAATGCCACTGATGTTTGTTATTCTGCAGACAGCCAGGCACCATAGGAGGATGTAGGAGAGGAGATAAAAAGCACAAAGTGATTGTCTAGGGAGATTCATGTACCTGAGTCTGCATCCATGGTGAATGGGGTGGGGATAGAGGCTCTACTCCAGGCAGGAGTTGATGAGGACCAGCTCTCACAGAGTCACAGTGAGAATGGAAGGAGGACCCAGAAATGTGGGCAGGTCAATGGTGACCAAGCAGGCTTGAGGGGCAGATGTGAGGGTTGAGGGAGGGCTGCTAATTAGCTGCTCCAGCCTAGGTTGATTACAACAACTAGTTCCTCCTTCTATGTGTAAAGAGTGCTCAATAAATGCTGATGATTCAAAGTGAAATTAAATGCATTCTAGCCATCTCATGGCCCATCTCAGCACAAGGTTGAATGTAAAAAAATCAATTCAGCCCCCCAAATAATTTAAAAGTGGCTCAACATTTCACCACATCCTACTGAGAATACCATAAAGAAGGTATAGTCATAACGCCCAAAACACTTTCTTAAAAATTCCCTAACTCTCTCATTTGAAAGGTCTCTCTTATACCTGGGCTTCCCAGCCCCTCAGAACTACCTCAGACCAGCTTGCTGAGGCTCCTATTTCTCTTCTTTACTCCTTGACTCTTCAATTTTTGTGCTTTTGTTTGGGTTGAGGTTTGTGTTTTTTTATTTTGTTTTTTTCAATTTTCCTGTTCCCACATTCCCTGGATTCCATTGGAAAAAACTAAAACAGTCAAGCTATGACTCTCACCCCAGAATCTTTTCTTTCTTGCTCTCCCTCTCCTTACCCACCTCATGGTACTGGTGATAACAGAGACTACAGGTGCCTATAAATTGTGTCTTTTCTTTTCTCTTTGTCACAGAAGTAAACCCCTGACTCTTATTTCACCTACGTTGCTGAGACTTAAACAAAATTAAATCCAGTCCGAATATTCATGCTTATTTAACCTTGAATGAGAACTACAAAAGAAGAAAAAAATCCATTCTCCTCGTGAGTCATTCTGAACTATAGCCATGATTTTTTTAAAAAGTCAATTTCATGATCCCTAACTATCCAATTGCCACTCAAATTGGGGTTGTCCAACCCTGGGAAAAATGGAAAGATAAACAGCAAGGGACACTGAAGCTTTTAGGCTGAAATCAGTGGGCAGGATATTAAGAAGAAGAAGGGGTGAGAAAAAATGAATTCTCAATGTGCACAGGTGCATGTGTGCACACACAAGTACACGAACACATACCTTTCCTTCTTCATGTGTGTTATGGCTATTGCACCTAAATAATTAACACGGCTGCCTTTTTTTAAACTGCACACAAATTACCAAGCGGGTGTACCAGCAGATCCCTGTTGGCCATAGGGAGGTTTTCAGATTGCCTTTGCTCCTCATGTTCTGCAGATTCCAGCTGTTTGCCTTGAACCCTGACCACCTGTCCCCTAAGAGAGATCTTGCCTCAGGAATTGGTCCATGGACCCATCAGAGCACCCACATGGCTCCCTTTTCTGTGGTGAAGGGGGTCGACTGAACATTCAGACTCAGCAGTTGGGCTGAAAGCCCTGGATTCAACTCCCTGCTGCTTCCAGTTCATGCAAACTGTGATTTGAACTGTGCTGTCATTATAAAGTACAGGTTCAAATATTTTGCAAACAGTAATTGAACTGTGAATTAGACCTGCCTTCATTTTACCTAGCTGCTTATCACCTTTTCTTTATCTCATTGCAACAAAGTTGTTCTGCAATATAGTAATAATGAGATCTTAAGAATTATAAATATTAGAGATAACCCCCATGAATATACTGCATAAATATGGTGACTTTGCAGAGAGGACATATTTTTATGTGATTCAGTTTTTAAATTAGAAAATATTCCTGAACTGTCATGGACACCCATGTACCCATTATCCAGACTTCAAAAGTTTTGTCATAGTTGCTTCAGGTTTTCTGTAGTTGAATCCCAGTTTGTGCTGACTTATCCATCTGCCTTTCTTTCTACAGTGCACCAGGATGGAGAAAGGGCTTCTCCTCTTCTTTTTTCTAGATGGAACCCCCTTCGACATAGAATTTTATGACTTATTCCACCAAGCTTATCTCTTGATATGTTCAGTGAATTTAGAAAATCCTTTCTTTCTCAGAAATAGCTAGTACCAAGCCTATTTTCTGGATGTGAACTTAAAATCATCATCACCATCAACATACTCATCACCGTCACCACCACCATCATCACCATAATCTACAGTCTCAGCTGACCCATCGATTCTAGCTGGTCTCTGCCTTTCTCCAACACACTGAAATCCAGGGCTCTGAAGGGTGGGAAGCTTCAGAGCAAAAGTATTCACAAGATAGGTCTGAAAATGGTTTCTAAAATATTACTTTTTTTACGTGCCTAACTACTCCAGGACCAAAAAACATTTAGAAGCCCCAACCACCCTCTGTATCAGCTGCTGTAAGTCATCTGAGGCTCCAGAAGGGTCTTGAGGTGTCTTCCTAAATGGAAAATCCAAGAGGAGACATATCCAGGAAGCAATGGATGTTGCCTTTTTTTTTTTTTTTTTTTTTTTAATCTAACCCTCAAACAGACAGCATCCCCACCGGGAAATCTACTGAAGTGGGACATGTACCTGGGGCATGGTGTCCATCTGCCTTAGTCTGTTCAGCATTCAGTATATGTGCAAATATTGGCTTTCCAGGGTTTTTTATAATGACCACAATTCCAGATTCATTTGGACTCCAAGACTTACTATGACACCATTTTGAATTCCATAATATGGTGCTCATGTCATTGAGCACTGTGAGAATAGCCCTCTGGAGGGCTTCACGAAAGTTCCGGGGCTTGTGATTCCATTCAGAGGTAGTCACCTCCCACCTCCCACAACTTATTCTAGCATCTTACTCATGGCTGGTGAACTCTCCCTCTACCTTTCCTTCCATTCCAAGGGTGCTGCCAAGTGTTGAGATAATAGCTGTCTAGAAAAACTCAAGATTCCATTCTCTGGACTCAGACTTTTAGAGGCTTTTGATTCTATTCAGTCCAGAGGTTGCCAGGAAACACTCCCTTAATCTCCTCTGACTAAGGAGGACCCTCCTTGCTGATCTCTCATCTTTGACTTTCTTCCCCATCACCCCTCTGGCTTTTTATCCCTCTGTCCATGCACCAACCTCCAAAATATCATTCAAAAAAATCTGTGGTTCTCCCCCACTTCAATGGGATAGGAGGTCTGTAGGGACCAGAGGGAGTTCTTCACATTCTGTGCCTTGCTGGAAGGGAGACTTAAATTCTTCAACGATCTGAAGAGATCATCTAGAAAAACCTACGAACCTTTCTTGCTAATATTGAACACCTCTTATATCATGTACATTTCATGCAGACAGTGAAGACTTCTTCTACCTCACCAAAGGACACATCTCACCCACCCCCATCCCAGCTCCAGTGGTGTGCTGAAGCTGGCTCATACCAGTTGACAAGAACCAATTTTTAATTTGTCAGGAATTTCACCTGCTTGTCAACATTAAGGTGGTAGCTTGAAATCAGCCACAGTGGAAGTAGTTATACCATAGAAATGGCAGGTGTTATAAATCAGGGTTCACCCCTGCAGGAATGTTAAACCTTTACCAGCACACCTCTGCCCCTCAAAAAAAGAAGGTGTGGGAAGAGGGGAAATGTCATCCTAATACTTAAATAAAAGTTTATAAAATAGATGTAAAAAGTCAGCCATGATCCCAAAGTATTTTCTCCCAATTTTTGTCCTCAGGCAAATATATGTTTTCCTTTTAACCATTATTGTATATCTGTAACTTTTTTTTTTGACATGCATTTTTCATGTCACTGCTCACCTTTTGTAATTATCACGTTAACACCAATTCCTCTACTTGTT
This sequence comes from Delphinapterus leucas, assembly GCF_059928025.1. Lineage (NCBI taxonomy): Eukaryota > Metazoa > Chordata > Mammalia > Artiodactyla > Monodontidae > Delphinapterus > Delphinapterus leucas. The sequence goes on from NC_143134.1 coordinate 30,627,160, forward strand.
CATTTTTCATTCCCATGGACATTTTAGAACTTATAGCACTCTTCATTTTTAATATTTGTGTTCTGAATATGCATCAGTAATTTCCCATAATTTATTTAGGTTCCTCCTTTATTGAAAACACTGAGAAATGGAATTGGTATGTTCAAGGGCAGCACATCTTATAACGTGCTGCTAAAAAAGTTTAGAAAAAACAAACAAGGTGTAGATGCCTCTTTCCACACATATTCTCAAACCCTTGAATATAACCAAATTAAAAAAAAAAAACCTTTTCCACTGGAATAAGCAAATCCTGGGTACACCGTGGCTCTAATTTGCATTTTATGATTAAAAATGAAGTGGAGCAAATTTTCATGTGTTTGTCATTTACAGTTTTTTTCTGAAAATATCTTTTTTTTATCCTTTGCCTATTTTTCAAATGAATTGTTTTACCTTTTATTATTGATTTATAGGGGCACTTTTTACCAATGTTTCACCTATTAAATATGTTGCAAATACTTTCTACCACTCTCTTAATTGTCTTTTAACTTTGCTTGTCATCTATTCTGCTGTACACAAGTTCTAAAGCTTTGTGTTAATAAATCTGACAGTCTTTTCACTGATGATTTCTGTATTAGTCCTGGCTGTAGATTTATATTTAAACTTCAAAATCCAAGTGAATTTACATATGCACACACACACACACACACACACACACAAATAATTTTATTTCTAATTCAGAAGTTTCTGGTCTAATAACCCTTCCTGGTTTCTCTCCTCCAGATTCAGGGATCAGAGTCCTTTCATAGCATCCCTGCCCTCTGCAGAGTCCTTCACTCCACCATGTGAGTGGGAGAAGGAAAGAGCAGACAACACTGCTCAGAAGCCAGGAAGGGCTGAACAGGGCCAGCATATATCACTGGCTCCCACATTGCCCCAGCCAGAACTCACTCACGTGTTCCTGCTCTGACGCAGGGAGGACTGGGAAAGGTCATTGTCCTCTTTGCCCAGGAGAATCAGCGGACAATTTGGTGAACACATGGCCTATCTCTGCTACAGCTCTGGCTTTGCTTCTTGCTTTGGAAATCCTTCAAAGGGCTGCAATGTCTCTCCTATGTTCCCTTCTACTATTTTTTTCAGATGGTGTTCCCCTATTTAATCCATCTGGAGTTTACTTTTGAGACCATACTAAGGGTGTCAATGAATAATCACTTATCTCAAAACCTCTAACTAAACAGTCTTCTTCCTACTATTTTGATATACCTCTGTTTTTGTCCCAGTTTTATTGAAATATAAACAGCATATAATATTGTATAAGTTAAGGTGTACAACATAATGATTCAATATATGTATATATTGCAAAATGATCACCACAATAAATTTAGTTGGCATTCATAACCACACACAGTTACGAAAAATTTTTTTCCTATGGTAAGAAATTTTAGGATTTATCCTATTAGCAAGATAGCCATTGTGCTACACATTACATCCCCAGAACTTATCTTATTACCGGAAGTTTGTACTGATATACTACTTGACCAAACTGAATTTTCATATATAAGTGTTTCTGTTTGTGGACTGTCTTCTATTTCCTTTATGTGTCTATCTTTCCTAAGTCAATTCCACCTTGTTTTAATTCCTCTGGCTTTCTAGTATGTTTGCATATAACCAATCCCTCTCCTTTATCTTCTTTCTCAGAAATGTCTTGGCTCTTCATACATACTTTCTTTTCCATATCAGCATCATCATTTTAAACATTCCATTACACAGATATATATAAGTTATTGACATTGGCATTTTCAAACTTTTTACTGCCATGATCCTCCATGTAGCTAAAACTTTGTTCACATTCACTTTAATTACCCCAGGGTAATTTTTGGAAGTGAAACTGCTAGGTCAAAGGTTATAAACAGGGCTTTCCTGGTGGCGCAGTGGTTGAGAGTCCGCCTGCCGATGCAGGGGACATGGGTTCGTGCCCCAGTCCGGGAAGATCCCACATGCCGCGGAGCAGCTGGGCCCGTGAGCCATGGCCGCTGAGCCTGAGCGTCCGGAGCCTGTGCTCCGCAACGGGAGAGGCCACAGCAGTGAGAGGCCCGCGTACCGCAAAAAAAAAAAAAAATGGTTATAAACATAGTTAAGGGTTTTGGTATGTGCTACCAAACTGCCCTCCAAAATGGCTGTACCAAATATATTTCCAGCAGCAACAGGGCTCTTTTCTCCACATGGTTGGCAGCTCTGAGGATTATAATCTTTTAATAATATTTAATCCAATGAATATTTTATTTTATTATGAATTCATTTGAATTCAAGTAAGGTCACCCTTACATTCCTAGATGTTTTCATTTCTGGCATGAATTGCTTGCTTATGTCTTTATTGCAAAGGATCATTAATTATAAATGATTTGCTGTAAGAAAACCAACACAGTGCAGCTGTAGCGGCTCATCGCCAGGAATAACAGCTTTGCCCCGTGGCTCCAAAAGGGCCTGTTGTCTGTCACTGATGTGGAAATTTGTGGAGCATCTCGTTTGATGCAACACCCTCCTCTGGATAAATTAATTGGGGGGAGTTTTGCTACAGGAAACGTTGGGGTCACCCAGATGGTGCTCAAGCAGGGTGAGCCTTCAGGCACTTCCCCAGGATGGGGTCCTTTGATCCCTGGTTGTGGACTGTCCCCAGCCCCACACAGTGCACACTGACCAGGGAGCAGTGACCTGTCCCATCCCTCTTCTATGCACGCATCTCTCTTAGTATCACCCCCTGTCATGCCCCTACCAAACCCTCACAAGCTGCCAGGCTGGTGGTGTGGCCTCTCCGTGCATACAACAGGGGACACAGCAAGCTGCTGGAAGTTTCTCCTGCCTTTATGCTTGGACCTCTAGCATGAGGCCCCCTAAACATGAGGTGGCTGATGTTTTCGGTGGGATGGGGGTGGGGTGATTCCGCAAGGATGGACGGGCCCAGGGCCTCTTCATATAGAGTGCCAAGGTGCGGGAGAGTGTCAGACGTCATCACAGGAAGTCCCTCCAAGTGCGCACCCACCCTTGCAGAACAGAGCTGCCTGCATGAGGGGAGGGAGACGCCCACTGCCTTTGCCCATGTGAGTCACTGGGGGAACAGCCGGAGGAGGTGGAACGCAAAGGCTGAATACCCAGATGTGATTTCTCACCCGGAAAGCTCTCCAGGCCAGCTGCTGACCCACTTGGGACTGTCCTTTGTGCATTCATGATGAACATTCTGAAAAGACCTGTTGTTGAATTCTTCTGCTATTTTGCAACGTCAACAGACATGGTGCTCTGAAGTGGCAAATGAGGCCCGGCTTTGACAAAGCTCTTTTATCCCCCATGAGGCAGAATGAGTTAAACGCACTTGGAGAGGTGAAAGGTCCCAGAGCATCAGGATGCCCGGCTGGTGCCTGGCAGGAGGGAAGCCTAGAGCTGGAATGTTCCCAGTTCCTCACAAATGGACTGGGCTTGTCTGAGGGGTGAGTGTGTTTAACCGTCACAGCAAAGAGTTTGTCTTGCTGTGCTAGGAAGCACTTAACGAAACTTGGTAAGGATAGAATTCTGCTCTTGCACAGCTGTAAATTTGCCAGATTGAACAAAGAAACATGACATGCAACTCAATTTAAATTTTAACTAAACAGGTCAGTTTTTAGTGTAGGTATGTCCCATGCATACTTTTTTACTATGACTTTTTGTACTAAAAATTAATAGTATTGATAACATATGTGAAGTGCTGGCAGAAGGCTTGGGGAGGTAGATTCCTGATAAGTTTTAGTTTCCGTTATCACAGATTAAGATTTCCAGGAGAATCTCCCCCCTAATCAGAAGCAAAGCTCATTAAGAGACCATTTGGTGTCAACTGTTTAGAGGGTCCTGACTCTTGGTTTAATATTGCCTGTCTTTGAAGTAAACATTTTAGGATCTCTAATTCAGTAAGTTGTCATAGCGTCATGGCCACGTGTGGGTAATAAAATGAACAGCTAGACAGATCTCAAAGTCGCATACATAAGTTTTAAAAGAAACACTTGGAAAGGACTACAGAGGGCATGAAAAGAAATTGTGAGTAGAAGTGGTCTATTGTATTAAGGATAAAGCTCAAAGAATACATTTTTATGATGTGTTTTTATTATTTAGGACAATATTTACACATGCCTATTACTTTTGCCCTGGTATCAGCCACTAGAAGGACCCATTTCCATGGATTTTCCATTTACAAATTTTGTACAAAGCCCTAAACAGCTGTCAGTGTCCACTCGAACTTCCCACTCCAAGACCTACAATCAATAGGAACCCTGTTCAAAACCCAAAGAGAAGGGATCAGGGTAGCCTTGCTTGTCATTTTGAGTGTTGTCACACTTGTCTTGGGCCTGTGAGCATCTCACGAATGGGCCCCAGGGTGGTTGAATCCACTGCCTAAACAGGTGGTGGGTAGGAACAATTGCTCTGAGAAGACTGCCCCCAGTCTTTTGTCCCCAAAATATTTCATCCCCAAAAATACACCCCTCGGTCTAATAAATAAATTGCAGAAATACAAAATAAAGGGGAAGAAACTGCAGCTTGCTACTTGAAAATTGGCTTGATGAGTTTCACCAACAGTAAACCCAGGAGGAACTGAATGAGATGTGTCTGATGAAGCCAAGTATGCAGCCACATTTGGTGTCTGGTCCCAGTAGAGTGGGACCCACAGGACGTTGGGGTGGGGCCAGGCCTCTTCTGGCTCATTCTGATAGCCGCCATCTTGCAACCAGCTGATTGGTCATGAAGGGAAGGTACCCCTCTCTGCCTGATGAAAGTAAGGCCTCTCATATCATGTTCAGTTCTGGGAACTGCTGCACTCTCAGAAAGAGAGACAAACCCAGCCAGAGAGAGACAAGGAGGTCACGATAAGTCTCCACACTACATCATATGGGCATATTTGGAGAAACTGGAGATGAGGCCTCCAGGGAGAGAATGGGAGACACATTGCTGAGTCCAACTATTTATGACTGTCATGCAGAAGCATCACTCCATTTATAGAATCCCGAGGGGCAGAGCCCATTTCAAAGGGTGTCAGCTACAGGAAGAAGGATTTTATCTTAAGTTAGGAGTTATTAAAAGTAGACTGAATATCCACCGGATGGGACCCAGAACAAATATGTTTTCAGAGCCTTCTACCCAGAGATTCTGAGACTTAATTCCCATCTGTTCTTCCAGGCAATCTTTTTTTAAATACCAACTGGTCCCAATCACTCCCTTCTCTAAACTAATACTGCATTTAGGACCCCAACCAGTCATTTTGGCATTTTTCACATTCTGTGCTTCATATTTGGTTACTTTCAACATGTCCGGGTGCTATGGTTGAGCAGAGAAACCACAGATGACGCTGACAATATCCCTTGCTCTTAGGGGCTTGGTCCCCAGCCAGGCTCAAACCATTTGTTCACTTTCTTCCAGGCCCCTTGTAATCAGTGTCAATCACTGTTCCTACGTCTTTATTTCTGAGGGATTAATTAATTTTCTAGTGTGGATCCAGGGTCGAATAATAATCAAATGGGAATATGACTGTGTCATGTTAAGCTTTCTGCCTTGTTATAATATCCATTAGTGTATTAAAGTATTTCTGAACCTTAGAATGAAATATACTTTGCTTGAAGCTTTGCTCTCTAAACCAAATCTCTTATTCTATCACAGCTACTAAAATGTTCCCTGGTCATTCTAGTATGATAACAGAGTGAGAACATACTGAGCCACACCTCCTGGTGTGTCTAGTGGACTCTGTGTGATGCTCAGTTCCTCCAGCTTCAGCCTCCCACTGAGCTATCAAGACTTCAGCACTTCCATTCCTTACTCAGGGTCTGGGCTGCATTTGTGGCTCAATGACGTCCCCTGTAACATCCATCCCTGGGCTATGACTTGCCTGTGTTCTGGTTTGGTGGGAAACAGAGCTCAGCTTGGAGCTAGCTAATCTCTACTACCTGGCTCCCAATTACAGAAATTACATTTACTATGAGTTGCTGCTCCCCTGAGCTGCCCACTCTACTCACCAGAACCTCCTGTGGTTCTTTTTATTATCACCATGAACCAACAATTATAAACAATGTCAATGGTAAAATACTCCTCCCTATAAAATATTTTTTGGTCTTACATATTTACTATCTGGCCCTTTACAGAAAATGTTTGTCGATTCCTGACCTGGTCAATATTTGCGTGCGTGACTTATTACTTATTGAAGCACTAATGGAAATAACTCACAATTCAGTTTTTCTTCTTTATGTCATCAAACCCCTCCCTTTCATGCTCCTGCTATGGTCAAGGCCCTGGCGTGGTCCCCAGGGAGAAGATGCCTGTTTAGAATACATGTGACACCTTCCTGTTTTGCATGTAAACAGTGTGCTGAAGTCTCTCCTTCTAAGTATATATTACCATCTTCTTTCATCTTTCATCCTAATCAACTTGCAATTTCTTTCCATTAAGAGGACATTGGGGGCCTTTACGGAAATCTCTTTCCTCCACTCCAAACTGAGGATGCTGCTGTCCTTCCACTACTTGAGAAATGCCCTGTTGCTCAGTGTGTAAAGTAGTATCTATCCTTCAGATAAGGTCCTGAAGATGTAGAGGAAGCAGAAAAATGTAACAGTAAGCGAAAGGAAACCCTTTCGCTTATACTTCACAAGTATAATCAAAGCAGGTTGTACTGTGGCAGTCTTTACCATAGGGCCCACCACATCATGCACAGAGAGGCAAAGGCAGGGGTAGAGAGCTGCCTATCTTTACCAGCACTGAGATTACTCAGTCCTGCTTCTATTTGGCATTCATTTTAGACAGTATTGACTAGATATTTCTCTAGAGATGTCCTTGATAAAATCTGATTAACCCTATTTTAACAGAGTAAGGAGACACAGAGGAAGCAAAAGTGAAGGGCAGGAAGGGATCTATTAATTGAACCAGTAAGAGTTCTTAGATGCAAACAGATGCCAACTAACCTAAGCACGTTATTGGATGATTATCAGGTACTCGTAGAATCAAGAGAAATCTGGACATGCAGCTCAGAACACAGGAGCAGTGGGGTTAGGAGTCAAGAGTAGAGCCAGAGTCATACAGTGGGATGAATGTCCCATCTCTGAGGGACATTGCAGCCATCACCTTCTCCCTCCACTGCTTCCTCCACCAGGCCTCCTGGCCCCACTGACTTTGCCAGTAATGATCTCTACATGGGGATCCAGCACATGTGCATTGTTGATTCAGAGCCCCAGGCAAGAGCTTCCAGTTGACCTGGCCTATATTCTGTGCCCAGAACCAGCTGCCAGGTGGCAGAAGACAGAATGTCTGGCTCCCTTGAGCTTGCAGTGGAAATGGGTCTGCCTTCCACCAAACGCATGTAGTATCAAACACCCCCACTGGGTGGGAAGAAGATTTAGGAATTGGCCACCAATGTAACACCCAGCAATTACCAACTGCAGTCCATCACGTTGACCCCGATCACCCTCGTGCACCATTCTTCCCATACTTTTGCTGCATGGAAAGGGAAACATTTGCGTCAAACATCAACTACTCCCATTGCAATCCTCACTAACACAACCGAAAAACATGCTCGCTGCCCAAGAAAAACTCCCAAAGTCTCCTGTGGGTCAGCATCCAACACCAGTCAGGGTCTCTGTTGACAAAATACTCTCCAACCAAGCAAAGAGTTTGTAGAAGGTGAGACAAGAAAACTCAAGGGGGCCAGGCCATGTGGGGCAAAGACGTTCTCTGGTTCTGAGTGGTGGGAGCCTCTGGGAGTGCCAACCAGACATGTGACATGGGTAGACATACCTTAAAAGACATCTCTGTGTGGGAAACAGACTTTAGGGAAGAGTGTGAAAACTGGAAGATCAGGAAGGAGGAAATGCTCTGGACGGGATATGTTGACAATGGCTGGAATATCGGAATAAGTATGGGCATAATAAGAAGTGGTCAGATTTAGGTTGTGTTATAAAATTAGACCTTGGCTGATAACTCCTGATATGGATGATGAACATTTGGTTATTTCACAGATTTCCCCCCAACACACACATCCTCCTCCACCCTCCCAATATAGTTAAATCACAAACTTGGGTTTAGTCAACATGCCATATTTTCCTATTATATTTCCCTAAGTTACATATTGATAATAGCCAAGTCCCAGAGACTGGAACTGAGCATCTTGAGAAAGAAGCACTGTCCCTCATCCAATTCTCAGAACTGATGCCAGCACTTTGTGCAGAACCAACAGTAAGCCAGGTTTAAATATTTTTATCTTCAATCAACTGCTATTACAGTACTCACTTTTAAACCACAGATGTGCCTTAGCAAGAGTTGGCAATGATGCAAAAATAGGCAATGTGGGAGTGAGAATGGGGAGGGGGGATGAATGTCTTCAGGGTGTGACCGGCCCCATCCAGTATTTGCCACTTGACCATGAGGGCTGGTGCACACTCGGAATTTGAAGGAAAGATGAATGAGAGGATGCACAAGTCTCAATGAGTGACTAAGGCTGTATGGTCACTCAGGGTCTGTATTAGTTTTCTATTGCTGTATAACTAATTCCTACAAACTTTGGTATTTAAAACATCATTTATTATCTCACAGTTCCCGTAGGTCAGGAGCCTGCACACGGCTTAGCTGGGTCCTCTGCCCAGGATCTCACAAGACTGGGATAAAAGTGCCAGCCAGGACTGGAGTCTCATGTGAAACTCACACTCCTCTATAAGCTCATGTGGTTGATGGTGGACTTCTGTCCCTGCAGCAGTAAAGCCTCCTGTCATCAAGGCTGCAATGGCTCCACTCTGCTCCAAATGCCAGAAGCCTGCCCTGGAATTTCTATGGGGCTGCCGCTGACCCCAAACAGGACCCTAAGCCTTGTGGACAGGCAGAGTCTCCAAGATTCATAGTAGAGCTGCTGGCCATGCCTCCTGGTCCAGCTGGAGGACCTCATGTGTGTTAGCCCCCTCACAGCTTCCAGGCTCTGAGTCAACCCACACATATGATCAGACTTGGCATTTGTTGCCTCCACATTTCAAAGAAGCCCAGTTTCCTTCTGAGTGATGAGAGTGTGAGGACCAGCAACGTGTTCTTCCCTTTGTAGAAGGGAAATTACTCTCAGAAACTTCATTCACATGCTAGGCTTCCCTGATATCAGTTGGGGTTCTCGAGAGAAACAGAACCAATATGATCTCTACTTGCATTTTGTCTTTCTCTCTATTTCTATCTCTAGCTCTACCTCTGTCTCTATTACCTATGTCCCTGTAACTATCAATCAATCTAGAGAGAGAGATTTTAAGGAACTGGCCCACATGATTGTGGGGGCTTGTCAAAATTGGTAGGGCAGGCCAGCAGATTGAAAATTCAGCTAAAAGTTGATAGTGCAGTTTTGAGTCTGAAGGCTAGATACTCAGGCAGAATTTCCAAGCTGCAGTCTGGTGGCAGAATTCCTCCTTCTTTGAAAAAAACCTCAGTCTTTTGCTCTAAGGCTTTCAGATGATTGCATGAGGCCCATTACAGAGGGTAACCTGCTTTAAAATCAACTGATAGCAAATGTTGATCACAGCAACATCTGGACTGGTGTTTGACCAAACAAATGGGCACCATAGTCTAGCCAGGTTGATACATAAAATGACCCAACTCACGGTCTTATGGTGAAATGTCTCTCTCCTTCTCCACAGGACACCTGCTGCTCCTTGTACCCTCAGAACCCGTTTATACACCTATTCCCCAGGGTGTTCCCAATGTAAAGTGAAATCATGCAATTTATTTGGTGGGGGCATGTTCCAGCTTTTTATTGCTGCAAAACAAACCATCCCCAAATGGTGGCTTAAAAGAATACAGTCTCATATTATTATTACCCCTCTCAGTTCTGGGCTGACCGAGGTCAGCAGGCTGGTTCTCACCAGGGTCTTTCATGTGGTTGCTGTAGGATGGTAGCCACAGCAGGGGTCATCCTGAAGTCTTGTTCACTCACAAGGTGGCCCCAGTGTAGCTAGAATTCTTACAAGACAGCTGGAGTTCTCACCAAACACACACACACACACACACACACACATACACACACACACACACACACACAAGTAACTATGTGAGGTGATGGATGTGTTAACTAAACCTATCGTGATAATCATTTTGCAATACATACATGCATCAAATCATCACTTTGTACAACTTACACTTACACAATATAATATGTCAATTCAATCTCAATAAAGCTGGAGAAAAAATAAAAAAGAACACTTGGAGGCTCCCAGAACGAGTGTCCCAAGGCACGGCTGCATGACCTCTTCTATCTGGACCTCAGAAATCAACACAGCGCCGCAGAGGCCCACCCAGGTTCAAGAGGAAGCCACATGGAATCTGAGGACATGTGTTAAAACTACCTCAGAAAGCTTTCTCCTCTGTGATTTGACTCTGAAATTCACCCCAAGATCTGAGTGTAATTGTAGATCAATCCCCCTGCAGAGCAATTCCCTCCAGCAAGGAAATTACAGTACCTTCAAAAAGAGAGATGGAAGGAGTGTTCTTACAAAGTGCTCTGAGTTTCTGCATTCTCCCATATATTGATATCTCTGTTCCAATGTTCATTGCCACTGCTTCCCATCTTATGCTTAACTGTCACAGGCCGTTTAAATTCAATTGTTACTGCAGTTTGGGAAACCGTTGCATCTAACTTTGCTTTTGTTTGTTTGTTTTAATTTTTACTGGAGTATAGTTGATTTACAATGTTGTGTTAGTTTCAGGTGTACAGCAAAGTGAATCTGTTACCAAGGGTAAGGTGAGGGGGAATAAATTGGAAGATTGGGATTGATATATACACACTACTATATATAACTTTACTTTTGATTTTTAGCTATTGTCACCATGTGGGAACAAGAAAGAAGAGATTCCATTAACACATCTTAGGAAGACCCTAGGCTGGGGACATGTGTTGGGATTTGAACTTCTTTTTCTTCCATCTTCCCAGTGTCAATAAAAGCAGTCATCTACACCAGAGACCTGGAGACCTTGAGTTGCTAATATTCTATATACTGTCTCATAAAGCGCAGCAAGTTGGCTGCAAAAGCTTGAGTTTACTGAGTACTTCAGTCCAAGTGGCCACAGGCAAAAATGTAAGGTATAATTTTCTGTTTAGTCATCAGATTCTATTTCAGTTTTCTATACTTGTATACAAAACCACCCCAAAAGTTAGTGGCTTCAAACAACACTTTGTATTTCTCATGGTGAGCCGACTTCTGCTGATCTTGGTTGGGGTCACTCATACAGCTAAATTCAGCTGGTGGATGGACTGGGCTGGAAGGTCCTGGGTGCTGACCGATGGCTGGGGCACCTCAGTGCCTCTCTACATAGCCTGACTCTCAGAGCCTTGCTTGAGTCCCTAGAAGAGTTCCAAACCCTGTTCAGTGTTTTAATGGCTTTATAGACCTCTCCTTTGTTGTACTTATTACAGTTGCAATTTAATGTTCATCATGTAACTATTTGTCAAACACCTGTCCTCTCACTCTAATGCAGACTCCACGTGGACAGGAGCTATGAGTGTCTTGTTGAGAACTGCACCCTCGGAGCTTATCATGGTGCTTCCCATGCATCAGGACTGAAATGTATAGCCACTGAATGAAGAAATAAATGTTTGGGAGATAGGAAGTGCAAATCCTTGTTCACTTATTTAATGGCTATGTGGCTTGACAATCAGGGTTCCCATCTGAAAAGCAGGAAGTGTAGCAACTTTCTCTCTTGGTGATGTGAAGATGAAAGCAGAAAGCACATACACATGTGCTGAGCAGGTAGTATGTTTGAGAAGGATGTGGCCTGCCAGTCAGCCTGGGGTTAATTATGTAGAAGGATTGTTTAATACTTGATTGTTGGGCAAGTCATGGTGCCTTAACTGATACTTTTTGTGGAATTCAGGAACTACTGTCTCCTTCAGGAGAATTAGGAGGAAAAGGAGTGGATGATGCAAAAAATTAAAAATAGAACTACCACCCCCCCAAAAAAATAGAACTACCCTATGATCCAGCAGTTCCATTTCTGGGTATTTATCTGAAGAAAACAAAAACACTAATTCAAAAAGATATTTGCACCCACATATTCATTGTAGCATTATTTACAATAGCCAAGATACAGAAACAACCTACGTGTCCATTAACGAATGAATGGATAAAGATATGATTTTATATATATATATATATATATATATATATATATATATAATGGAATATTATTCAGCCATAAAAAAGAATGGAATCTTGCCATGTGCAACAGCATGAATGGACCTTGAGGGCATTATGCTAAGTGAAATATCAGACAGAGAAAGACAGATACCTATGATCTCATTTATATGTGGAATCTAAAAAACAAAACCAACAAAACAAGCTCATAGAAGCAGATCATAGATTGGTGGTTGCCAGAGAGAAATCAGGGGTAGAGGTGAGTGAAATGGATGAAGGAGGTCAAAACATACAGACTTCCAGTTATAAAATGAATAAGTTATGGGGATGCAATGTTCAGCATGGTGACTATAGTCAATAATACTGTACTGAATATTTGAAAGTTGCTCTTGAAACTAAGATAATGTTATATGTCAATTATACCTCAATTTTTTTAAATTTCATTCATTAATTAATTTTTTAAGAAAAGAAAAGAGTGGAGTGACTTTGAAAAGAGGTAGTTGGGAATGAGTGGATTAACCATAAATTTAATATTTGATGCCTGGGGTAACAGAGAACAGACATAGTTGATGAGTGTTGACTGAAAGCTAAGCCTTGTGCTGGGGGCCTGAGACAGCTCGCAGGAACCAGGCCTTCAAGAGTTGGAGGAAATGGCCAATCCCCAAAGCATGCTGGTGGAAGTGTAAATTGACACAAATTCTCCCGAGGACAACTAAGCAGCACCTATCAGAAATTGTCACATTCCACGCAAATCAATGAAGTTAGAAAGCTCCCACACACCATACACAAAAATAAACTCAAAATGGCTTAAAGATGTAAATACAGGACGTGATACCATAAAACCTCTAGAAGAGAACATAGGCAAAGCATTCTCTGACATAAATCAGAGCAATGTTTTCTTAGGTCAGTAAAAATAAAAGCAAAATTAAACAAATGGGACCTAATCAAACTTATAAGCTTTTGCACAGCAAAGGAAACCATTAACAAAATGAAATGACAACTTACTGACTGGGAGAAAATATTTGCAAACCAGGCAACCAACAAGGGTTTAATTTCCAAAATACACAAACAACTCATACTACTCAGTAACAAAAAAACAAGCAACCCAATCAAAAAATGGGCAGAAGACCTAAATAGACATTTCTCCAAAGAAAACATACAGATGGCCAATAGGCACACGAAAAGATGCTCATCATCAGTAATTATTAGTGAAATGTAAATCAAAAGTATAATGAGGTATCACCTCACATCGGTTAGAATGGCCATCATTAAAAAGTCTACAAATAATAAATGTTGGAGAGGGTGTTGAGAAAAAGTAACCCTTATACACTGTTGGTGGGAATGTAAACTGGTGCAGCCACTATGGAAAACAGTATAGAGGTTCCTTAAAAAACTAAAAATAAAATTGACATATGGGGCTTCCCTGGTGGCGCAGTGGTTGAGAGTCCTCCTGCCGATGCAGGGGATGCGGGTTCGTGCCCCGGTCCTGGAGGATCCCACGTGCCACAGAGTGGCTGGGCCCGTGAGCCATGGCCTCTGGACCTGCACATCCGGAGCCTGTGCTCCGCAACGGGAGAGGCCGCAGCGGTGGGAGGCCCGCGTACCGCAAAAAAAAAAAAAAAAAAAGTTGCCATATGATCCAGCAATCCCACTTCAGGGCATATATCTGGAGGAAATTCTAATTGGAAAAGATACATATACCCCAATGTTCTTAGCAGCACTGTTTACAATAGCAATAGCAATAGCCAAGACATGGGAGCAACCTAAATGTCCATCAACAGATGAATGGATAAAGATATTTTATATATATATACACACACACACACGTGCATGTGTGTGAAATACTACTCAGCCATAAAAAAGAATGAAATAATGCAGCTACATGGATGGACCTAGAGATTATCATATTAAGTGAAGTCAGACAGAGAAAGACAAATACCATACAATATCACTTATATGTGGAACCTAAAAAAAATGGTAGAAATGAACTTACTTACAGAACAGAAACAGACTCACAGACATAGAAACCAAACTTATGATTACCAAAGGGGAAGCGGGGGAGGGATAAATTGGGAGTTTGGAATTAGTAGATACATACTACTATATATAAAATAGATAAACATTTGCTATTGTATAGCACAGGGAACTATATTCAATATCTTGCAATAAACTATAATGGAAAAGAATATGAAAAAGAATATATATATATATATATATACATATATATATAACTGAATCACTTTGCTATACACTAACACAAAATTGTAAATCAACTATACTTCAATTAAAAAAAGAAAGAAGTCATCACATCTGTAACCCAACAGTGGGTCTTGAGGAAACAGTCCTCCCATCAAGGGTTTGGGAGGGCCAAGAGAGCTTGGCAGCTTTCTAGTCTGAACCAACAAGGCTCTGATCTCATGAAGCAGACCCTCTCATTGGGGAGATGCAATGGACAAATACATTTTTAAAAGTAACTGGACACAATGCATACATATATCAAATCATCATGTTTGTACACCATAAAGTTACACAGTTACATGTCAATTGTAACTCAATAAGGCTGGAAAAAAAAACTGTTATGAAAAATTCTTTTAAAAAGAAAGGTAATTGAAGATGGTGATAAGATCTGTCCAGAAAATAAAGTACTATAATGTAAAAATGGGTATGGGAAGGGATGGGCTGGGCATGTTGTAAAGAAAAGTCTCTCTGTGGAGTAATGTTTGAGTGGGACTGGAATTACAGGTGGGGGCTGGGCACTCAAAGTCCTAAGGCTTAGGTTTACATGAAAGGAACAGCAAATACAAAGGCCTGAGGGTGACTGAAGTCCACATCTTTGAGGCGCAGGAAACAGGCCTATGGCCAGAGCACAGGAGATAAAGAGGAATGTAGATAATACTCAGATGGAGGTTGTAGGGGGAAGAGATTGCATCAGCCAGACCAAGGGATGTGGGTTTTATTCTAAGAGAGGTGTGAGCAGGACAGCAGCTGCTGAGGGTGTCAGACAATGCAGGTCCATTTTCTTGTCATATTTCTAGTTTTATAACTTTTTTTTACAATGAACACATTCATTCTGTAACAAAAAAATAAACAAAAGCTATAAAACAACAATAACGTCACAGTCCTGGGACTGCCTCTATTGCACTGGCCATGATTCCAAGCTGCTCCTTTCCTGGTCCTAAGAAGACAGGTTATTGATCAGAGCCTAAGGCAAGCTGAGTCTGAGGCCAACAGGTGAGGTGGTCTTAAGTGAGGGGCTGAAGGGAGTCAGGTGCTCAGAGAGGGAGGTTCTGTCACTAACAAACAGGCTAGGAAGCTGAGGGACCACAACTGGGTCCCCCAACATCCCTCTTGCTTCCATCTCCTGAAGTTTGTGGCTTTGCCTGGGGTGGGAGGACCCTGAAGTCCTAGCTTTGAAAGTGCTCCTGGTTGTCACTCCCTGCACTTACAAATGTTATTGTCCTGAACTTTCTTAACCTCTCCTGTGAGTTCCAAATATGTCAAGAGGAAAACATTCAGGCTAATCGTCCCTTGTGACCATTACTGGGGAAATTTCAGTGTCAGCATCGTGGCTGTTGAACAGGGATGTTGTATGTCCACATGTCACATAGACACAGCTCTGCCAAGCTTCCTCCTCCAGTTTGGAAGCCTTTTGGTGGAATCTGCTTCCCTGAAGTACCAGTGTATCCTGGATGACACACGCAGCTGGAGGAAGCATTAATTTGGAATGTTTTACAGTCTCTTAAAGCTTACTTCGAACTGTTCTCTCCAAATCGTCTCTCTCCTCCAAAAATGACCCACAAACTTATCTGAAAGAAAATTAAGCTTCATTCTTGCCACCTTGTAAGAGTGGCACAGCATTTATATCTGGAGACAGCTGTACCTGGGTTTCAAGGCAGAGGGTCCATGAAGTGGCACCAGCCACGCTGCAGGGAAGGACCTGGGGGGGCGTGACATTCCATGCCTGAAGAATGGTTTCCCAAGGCTGATGCTGGGGTCCGGGAGTTCTCCAACCTGCTTTGGTGATTAATTGTTCCTGAGATGCCTGCAAAGTGAGTTTCAGTAAACTAAATCATGTTTCTTCATTGATTTCCATGATAAAATCAGAAATTCTTTCCCATGGAAAACAGTTTTAGCCACAAGTTGCAATAACATATTATACTTTAAAATGTGCTACTTTAGAATGAAAATTACAATTTTCCCAGGAAACCAACTAAAAATAAATCATAAAGCACACACTATTAAAAGTTTCGGTATACTGTCAGAAGTTACATTCACTTGGGCAAAACCCATGAGGATAAATCTTCTTTATTTTAACAACTAAACTTTAGCTACTTTTCTTAAAAGGTTTATCTTTTGAATATGATCTTGTTATTGTTTCCCAAATATAATTTAAGGCCTTTGCCATCCTTTAAGTTTTGCCATGCTCTATTTTTTTTAAGTAATTTTTTTGATGGTTTATTTTTTGGAAGGGTTGGTATTTGTACAAAATCAAGTTTAAAAATCCAAGTCCAAAGAGATGTTAAGATAATATATTTCTATCTTTCACATTAAAAGGAATCCCCTTAGCAGCAACCCTGGCAGACAGCAACCAACTCAACCTGAATGGCTATGTGGGATCATGCGGTGTCCCAGGATGTCCACAGCATGAGGGAAGAACTGTCACCCCAGTGAGCTTTTCCTCACCTGGACTAAATGAAGTCTGCCTCCCCCTTGGAGTCTCTGTCCTTTTATAATGACATGGGACAACCACAGAGCCCAAGAGTCAGCTTTTCCATGCTCTGCAGGCTTCCTGAGCGCATGAGCTGTCGAGGATCAAGTGAAAGACAGGACTTGAAATGAGATCCCTCCTCTCTGTGTGTCAATCCCCCCATTCTTCATCTAATCTTCACGGTTCCCCCAAGCTGTCCCTCTCATTCACCATTTGGGGGACTCATTTCCATGGGGCTCTGTGGAACCCAGAAAACCCACAGTCCTCCAAGGATGGCAGGGCAGGACAGAGCCCAGGGGTACACCACACTTACCACTGGGGACAGAAAAGGCTGGCATTGGTAAGAGAGATGGGAGGCCAGTCCAGATGCCACCCCAGACACACCAACACCAGTACTGCCAGGCTCTGGTAAGTTCCAGAAATAAAGCAAGACAGTGGCTTTCTCACTAGGCTGTCTCGGCTGTGCTGGGAAATGAATTCAGCACATTATTCAAACCAAGGGTAGTATTTGGAACACTCTGCAGGCAGAGACAGATGGTACACATGCGTCTTCAGCCAGCTGGGCAAGGCTCCTGCATTTTGCTGTTCCTATACTCATTTCTTCCTCTGCTGCATGATGTTCCTCCTTCTGAGAGCGTACGCTGCTTCTTCCTGTCACCACTGCTTTCCATGGCCAATGCTTGTTAATTGATGACAAATCTTCTCTCTAAAAACAGACCTCTCGACCAGAGTTCAGTCTGTTTCACCCATTCTTACAGTCGAAGTCTCCTCTTTGCAAACCTTTCTTATGTTTTTTTAAAAAACTGCTTTCAGGTTGGCTTATGTTGGGTGCAGAGGGCTTCTGTTGGGAGGGCAACAGGGAGAACTGTCCCTGCCGGGCCCACCACCTGCCAATTTCAGGATGCTGGAGACACACACAGGGAGGGGGTTGTGTCTGTGCTGCTCAGGAGAACACCTGACCAGAGGTTCTTAAGTCGACTCCCCAGAACAGCAGCGTCACTCGCCCAGGAACTCATTATAAATGCAGGTGACCTGGCTGTCCCTGTCCTGCTGAGTGAGAACCTCCAGGGTGGAGCCCAGAGGTCTGTACTGTGACCAGCCCTCCAGGGGTTCTCCTGTGTCTCAAGTGTGAGAATCATGCTCCAGAGAGATGTTTTCTAGCTGAAGGGTCCACCTGTCATGTACATATGAATCCAAATGCCATCAAAAGTCAAATTAGAGGTGACAATCTCAATCATTTCTGTCAGGTGGCCTCAGGAGGATTTGGCAAGCTTCTCACACTGAGCAGCCTAGAATGTGCCCTTTTCCCTGGGAATTCCACCAACCTCACCACCACCTGCAACCTCCTAGGTGTGTGAGCTTTGGTGGTGAAGCCAGGGTTTTCCCTTCCTCTCTGATCTACATACTCCGTATACTTTTATTCATATATTTTCACTTTCCAGACTTTACAAAACCTTGCTTCTAATTCTTTACATATGTCATAATTGAATAGTTGGTGAAAGTGTGAAAAAATACATTAAGTGATCTAAAAAAAATAACCTCTGAAAAAAGAATAAAATACTTGTTTTCTTTTGATGGTTTTTCTTATGCAAACCAGCAACAAAATACTTCTACACCTTATAGTCTGCCTTATTCCAGAAAGAATGGAAGAGGCTTAAAGAAATATATTCAACATAACAGGATAGACACAAAGACAGAGAGGAATTAGGAAGATGGGAAAATATTAAAGAAAATATTTTTCACTGAACAGCTTTCCCTCAGTTATGAGTTCTCAGGAGTGACTTCAGTGGTTAAGCCGGGGACAGGGGTAACACAGCTGCTCCCTGTGGCCTCAGGACTCCCCATCTGCCACCCCACCCACCTGTGTGCGCCTCACCAGTGCCAGCCTCCTCTCAACTCTTCCCCGACAGTAACTCTTGGGAAGACTTTCAGCCCCCTCCCTCCTCTTCTGCTGACATAGTTAAGTTCAAAATAGCCCAAAACTCCCTTTCCAAGTGCCATGGCTGCCCTGCCCAGGACCACCCACCATTCTCTCCTAGCCTGTTTTCCTGGCAGCCGAGCTCAACGTGGCTTTGGGTGACATGCGTGGCCCTCTGGGTGTGCCAGGCCTCTATCTCTGGGAACTGTGAGTATAACAAATCCTTAATTTCTATGCCTCTCCTAGTGTGACTTCCATGGTCGTGTAGAAGTGATCCTGAAAGGACCTCAGCTAAGGGGATTGGTCCCGTTTACATAACAATTGGTGACAAGTACAAGAGCACTTTTAACATGGGCAGATGATCCCTCAGTCCCCTGGAGATGCTCACTGTTTGCATGTAGCTTACTGATGGGCTGTCCTGGCTGGGATTTACCATCTGGGAAGGCTGTCTATCCAGCTGACCCTCTTGTGTGCTACTTTGCACTGCCTCTTGTTACCTCATCCAACCTTGATGAAGCACCACCTCCTCCACTTATGCCCACCACAAAAACAGCCAGACAGGCCCAGCACTTACTCAGACCATCCATGTTTTAGAGGCAATATATTACACATCTTTCTATCTTGCTTCATCCCACCGATGAGATTACCAAGAAGGCTGCCTCTTTCCACTGAGGCACAACAGGCTTTGGAACTAACACAGCAGGCTATACAGCAAACCTTGCCACTGGCTCACCAGGAGCTGATTATTGATTAGAACGCTGGCTACATTTGATCACACTTCTGGAGACTTTGGACCAAACATGGCCCTGAATGGCTACCCAGAGGCTTTTGAGCCAAATGGCTTCCTTTGGCCACTACCCCACATAGACCCACGGAACACCAAATTCTGGCTGCCTATTGGGCTCTAATAGAT
Organism: Delphinapterus leucas; assembly: GCF_059928025.1. Lineage (NCBI taxonomy): Eukaryota > Metazoa > Chordata > Mammalia > Artiodactyla > Monodontidae > Delphinapterus > Delphinapterus leucas. Next base: position 30,646,827 of record NC_143134.1, read on the forward strand.
ACTGAGGCTTTTACTGGTCCCTGGCTAACAAACCATGCAGATTCCTATTCTGCCCTGGGTGAGAGGTAGCTCCTGTATTAGTCAGGACCCTCCAGAAAAACAGAATGAATGGATATATGGGAATAAAAAGATTTATTATAAGGAATTGTCTCACATGATTATGGAGGCTAAGTCCCATGATCTGCCATCTACAAGCTGGAGATGTAACACAGTCCCAGACAAAGGCCTGAGAACCAAGAGCTCTGAGAGCAGAAGATCAATGTCCCAGCTCAAGCAATCAGGAAGGAAAGGCTGAATTCTTCCTTCTTATGCATTTTTGTTTCCATTTGGGCCCTCAACTGATTGGATGAGGCCCACCCACATTGGGGAGGGCAGTCTGCTCTACTGAGTCTACCAATTCAAGTGCTAATCTCATCCAAAAACACCCTTAAAGATACACTCAGAAATAATGTTTAGCCAGATATCTGGGTATCCAGTGGCCCAGTCAAGCGGACATATAAAATTAACCACCACACCTTCCAACAATGCCTCAACATGGCCACAGAAGCCTCCTTGCTAAAATGGAAACGGAACCTACTGGAAAGAGCCAAATCTGACACACTGGGACTCTCCAAACTGCAGAAGGATGTAGCCTACCACATGCTCAGCCCCTTGCCCACAGGTTTAAAGATGTTGACAATGGCAACTCTGTTTTTCCCTTCCTAACTGAGTGGGGAGCCCCATGGGATCAACTGTCTGACATGGAAAGGGAGTTGTTCTTCACCAATAGCAACACCACCTTTGTATGCACTGTATCCTGTTGGTGAGCAGTGGCCTGCCATCTGGCCTTCAGTTCCTCTCTAACTAAAGATGGGTCCTTGATTCTACCCGTTTGGCTGAGTTAGAAGTATTTCTGTCTCTGAAAGATGCCATACATGGGTAGTTACCCCAAACTCACATATTCACCAATTCATGGCAGTTGCCAATGGACTAGTGATGAAGTATGGCCAATGGCATTGAAATGATTCTCTAGTACAAGGCCAACTTGTTTTGGGGTTCTTATGTTTGGAAATAAAGAGCCCAGTCTCCAATTCCAATATTTTTCACACATATATCTGCACATACCAACCAAGAGACACCATCTGGTCAATCAACTCTCCAAGATATAAACTGTTTCATTGGCTACAGTTCCCTTAGAAGAGAGTCCTCATTCCTTGGCCTTTTAGGGCTCATGTAACATCAAGTCATAGGGGTATTCATACCCTGATAGAATAGACCCAATAATGTGGAATCCGTCTAGGCCCTCCCTTGCTGAAATTTCTGTTGAGGACTGTAATGTCTGTGCCAAAATTAAACATTGGCAGTTGCCACAATGGGGTGCTATGCCAAGGTGTGATATCCCTTTTCACCAGTGTCACACAGATTACATAAGACTACTGCCATTGTTATGCTTTAACAAGGATTGACTCCTTTATGGGACTTCTGCTGACATTTCCTACACAGCAAGCCAACACAGAAACATCTACCCAAGGGCTAACTGAAACTATTCTGGTGCCCTTTGGGCCTCCTGATATCACAGATCCAGATTAAGGGACACATTTCACATCCTAAACAGTACAACAATGGGCCCTGAAATAAGGTATCCTTTGGAATCACCATCTCTCATACTAATTTACTAATTGAACATCATAATGGACTATTAAAAGACTTCCTGTTAAAGTTAAGGAGGGGGGAATGGAACCCTAATGAACCTCTCTATTGCCACAGGTATTAATATAATTAAATTCCCATGCCCTTGAGGAACACACACCCCATACAAATTTTTTCTGACCTCCTAAAATTCTCCTTTTAGTTATAAGAGGAGACCCCTGATATTTTCAATAGTGGATGATTGCATCTGGATTTTGTCCACAAATAAAACATCCCAATATAAATCTGATTTCTCAGTCATATCCCCTTCCCTTTCAACATAGAAACCTGACCGAGGGCAAATCAAAAGTTTTGACCTACTGATTATCAAAAGCCCAAAAGAATGTCCTGCTTGCCTGATCTGGACACATAAATATCCAGATCTGCTCATGCCCAAAACTGAGATGCTGCTTATTAATTCTGGTTATAAATAAGTGCTAGTTAATGAACCCAAGTCATATAATTTCTCACAGTAGGTAGAGATTATAGCAACAGTGGAATCGTGCAGGTTACCACCGAAGGAGATGATAGATTTCATCTGGTCAATGTCAGTCATACTCAGAAATGACCAACACCGAGAATGATCCCATGTTGCCTCCCTCTCAGGTGCCCATGGGAACTTCCACAGCACACTGGAAGAGACCTGTGGCCTCAAAGTGCCCGCCCTGTGGTCATACAACTTCCTCAGACAACACAGTCTCGAGGCCCCTAGTTAAATTGCTGCCAGTGCTCAATTGCCTCATGGTTATTGGTCTTATTATGTTTGGCTGAGATCCTAGGATTGCTGGCAGACACGCAAGGGCTCTCCATGACCAAAACCTGTTGCAACCAAATGGCCCAAAATATTCAAAATCACATTCAAGAATGTGTCAGCCGGGAGTGCTGGACAGCAATGACCACTTCTCAGGCCCACACGCCATCAAGTCCAGATGGTTTGAAATCCATTATAAATGCCACCAATGGCACAGATGTTTGACCCCAACGGGGCAGAATATTGATCCAGAATACTAATTTTAACTGGCCAGAGAGTCTTTGGCTGGCTTGAACAACAACCCCAAATCCATCCTCCTCCACTATCCAATCTCTGTTATACTGCCCCTAATGTTGTTTATATGACTACATCTATGGACTATGTCACAATTATATCCAGGACCACTAAGTTAGCTGTCTATATATGTGACCAAAAGATTTATTCTCTATGGATGGACTATCAAGTTCAGACCCTAAGGGTGGCTGCCCAGGCCTTGGCCCAAGGTGCCACAATGATCCCCAAGAGTTACTGAAAATTTGCAGCATTTCAGATGCTTATGGCAAGATTCTAAAAGAGGTATCCAAGCTTCCTTAGGCCACATTTCCACATGGGGCCCCAGGTTTCCGTCAGTGGACAGCCACCTGGGAGGGACACTCACTCTCAGGGTGGACCCCAGCTTCCACGCCACTAGAGAGGAAAACATCTTGTCCACCCCACCTTTGGAACTGAACGTTACATCCTTACCCACCTTCAGCCTCTAACCCACACTGGTCCATGCTAGTGTCCGTCAACCCCACATTGGTTCCCCAATTCCTGGGTCATTACCTTGATTTGTATGATCTCCTGTGTTCTATTTCCCTGAGATTATAAAATGCCTGACACTGACCCCTCACGGCTTCCATGGGCTCCACAGAACTGTGAGTCATAAACCCCACGATGATAAGGCCACCCTAAGGTGTGTCAAGCCCCTGTGGGATGCAAAGTTATGCCCGCTAAATGCCACCAACGTTCCTCACATACTTCCTCCTTGCCCTGCTTTCCAGGCCCAGCCCCTCCCAATCTTCTCTTTTTACGGGGGTTGTTAGAAATGATTCATGACTTTTGCTTCCCTATGCTACTAACCCTAACCTGGAACTCTCCTACCATCAGCCCTCTTATGCAACACACTTCCTCGGGATCCCCGGCCTCCACAGCCGCTTCCCCAAGTACAAAATTGCCCATCACCCTGCCAACCACAACTCTCCTTGGCATCTACCCAGAGCCTCCAGGATGTCAACCCAAACTGCAGAAGTGGCAGCACACACATCAACCTGATCTGACTATTGGGTCTGCCACTCAGATGTGTACCTCTGCCTAGAACACTGGTGCTATTCTGAATTTGGCCAGATGGTCCAAAGTCCTGAGACCACAAGGCTTCTCTGGAGATGTGAACCTTTGGGGAAACTCAAGCACCTCCAATATTATTCAATTGAGGGAATCCAACATCCAGGCACCAATTATATTTGTCCAGATTTCGGTACAGTCTGGCCAAATGCCTATGTTCTCCCAGACCCCACACTCATATCTACATGGCTAAAACCTGGAAATTATGATGCACTAGCTGATGCCTCCATAGGACCAGATTGTGACCCCGATGAAAATGCACGGCACCTGTTGTACTTTACTTTCCTAATAACAGGAGCCTATATTTCATACCCCATGGCATTGGGAGTGCCCGCGACTATCTACCCCATTGCAACATCTACATTCTCTTCAAAGAGTCACAGGGTCAGGCAGCTGACCTCCGTACATCTATTAATAGTTTTTGCTGTAAATGGTGGAGGCAACTGCACTGGGTACAGGCAAACAAAATCACATGATCTCAGCTAATCAACAACTGTCTGCCGCCCTCACTGGAACATGTTAAAAGAATATCCAGAACTTGTCTCTAATACAGGAAACCCAAGAACCTCTGGCCACTGATAGTCCTGCAGTCCTTGAATACCTGCTGACCAAGGAAGGCAGGGTCCATGCAACTCAGAGACCCTCTTGTCAACAATTTTGGCAAGGACAGACATACCTCCAACAACTTAGAGAAGATGGGAAATCTTTCACAACAAAACTATGGTTTTTCAAAAAATTCTTTAAACCCAGAGGTATCAGGCATTTACTCCTCTCTATCCCCCTGGTAAATGGGGAGACTGGCTACATGCCGGTTTCTAAGTTCTGGTCACCACCTTGGGGGGCCCCCTTCTCCTAACCTCTGTATTAACATTGGTTGTCCGATGCCTCAGCAATGCCTTCCGTCTATAGGCAAAGTCTCCCCACTCAGGTGGTAAGAGGAATTCATCCTGTTTGAGAGCCATTGAGGCACATGTGGTCAAATGTAACACAGCTGTTCCCTGTGACCTCAGGACTCCCTATCCGCACCCCCAGCCACCTGTGTGAGCCTCGCCAGTGCCAGCCTCCTCTCAAATGTGCCCAGGTGGCAAGTCTTGGGAGGACGCCCCATCTTCCTCCCTCCCCTTCTGCTGACCTAGTTAAGTTCAAAGTAGTCAACAACACACTTCCCACGTGCCGTAGGGCAGCCAGGACCCCAATAAAAGCACTCGCCTGCCATCCTCTCCTGGCCTGTTTTCCTGCCAGCTGAGCTTAACTCAGCTTTGGGTGACATGTGTGGCCCTATGGCTGTGCCAGTTTTCCCTCTCTGGGAACTGTGAGTATAATAAATTCTTAATTTCTATTCCTCTCCAAGTGTGACTTCCATGGCTATTCATAAGTGATCCCCAAAAGACCCCAAATGAGGAGATTAACCCCATTTACACAACAGTCGGGGTAGTGGTCAGCTCTGGATTTTTCTCTGATTTTGCCTTTCCTGGCCAAGGCCTTTGAACAGCTAAGGGACCAGTAAAGCAGTAAAAAGCATCCACATGCTATTTCTAACATTTCAAAAAGCCCAAAAGGAATCACACTTTTACCATCAACATTGCTCACTAAGATATTGTCTTCCTTTCGAAATCCTATCAACTTTGGATGACAAAGCTAATCTTGCTGTGCTGCTGCTCAAAGCCTCTGAGTATTCATTATAAAAATGAAAAACTATTAACTAATAAATCTTTCAAAGCATAATAATATAAAGGAGAATAATAAAAAGGACTCATCTGACAGCCTGGGTGAGATCCAGGTCTCCTCAAATTCAGTTCCCCTGCTTCATGGGGAAGGCAGAGCTGGCTTGAGGGAAGGCATTTGCACGACCTTGTATTAGTTTGGATAGTGTATTAGTTTTCTCTGGCTGCGTGGCAAAGCACCACAGACTGGGGTCTTAAACAACAGATGTTTATTCTCTCTCAGTTCTGGAGGCTGAAAGTCCAAGATCAGAGTGTCAGCAGGGTTGTTTTTCCTGAGGCTTCTCTCCTTGTCTCGTAGAAGGCCGCCTTCTCCCTGTGTCCTCTCATGGACTTCTCTGTGTGTGTGTCCTAAATTTCCTCTTCCAATAAGACACCAGTCATATTGGATTAGGACCCATCTTAATAACCTCATTTTACATTAATTACCTCTTTAAAGGCCCTATCTCTAAATATAGTCACATTCTGAGATGTTGGGGATTAGGACTTCAGCATGTGAATTTTGAGGGGGCAGAGTTCAGCCCATAACAAATGGCATCAGTCACTCTGGTGGAGTCAGCCCTTAAAGATAGCAAAGAGTGACAGTTTACAAAGTGATATATTTAAATCTTTAAAACAGAGAATAAAATAAACACCACCCATGACTCCTGGGAATCCAGAAGCTATGTGGGGGACATGCTCCAGGCCTTTCTTCTGGGTCCAGGAGCCAGTATCTTCTGTGATGGACTCAGAATAGTCAAGAGTGCACAGGCTGTGCAGAGAAAGACTCCGGGGTCTGCTGGGACCCTGAGCTGAGTGTGGAACCTCTCAAGGCTCATCTGCAGACCTATCCTGAGTCCTTAGAGGGATAAAGTGCTCATTTCTCTGTGTTGTACATGAGCCCACCTTTAGCTCATTTGCCTATAGACTAAGTTGTGTTTTTATTTTCAAAGAGCTAATCTCCTTCTAAATGGTTGTGAATGAAAACTGATGTAACAGAACATCATTTTGATTTAAATTTGCCTCTGTTTTTTCCTTCACCACCTTGTTCTGAACAGATGTTTGGCCTGGGTCCATCACTCCTTCAGGACCACACCTTCTGGGGCAATGGGAAGCACCCAGAATCAGACAGTGGGAGTGGAGGTCAACTTTTTTTGAAGGCCAGCTCTGTCCATGGGGCAACCCCCTGCCAGGCACTCGGCGCCCCGTGCTCCCACTGGGGCCTCGGGCACTGCTGGTACCCATAGCCTTTGGCACTGGGGCAGCTTCCCAGATTCCCAGCCAGCCTGTGGCAATGCCTGCTTTGCCTCCACCACTAACCCCGTCCTTTGATTTCCTTCCCACGCTGCTCTGGGATCTTGCGAAATGCTGCGAGCGAGGGCTTGTAAAACAGCAGAGGACACAAGCACACACAGGCCTCATTCAGCCTTCTCCACCTCCTTTGGCACCTCTGGAAAGAATCCCAACCCCCTATTGTGAAAGCTCCAACGCACCAAGAGCGGAATTCCCTGAATGTTCGCTGATGAGCCAAAGTCACCCACTGTACAAGGGCCTCCATTGACAGGCCACCAGCCCCTCCACCGGGACAGCATGGCCCCGACAGCGTAAGCAATGGGATGAATAGCCCAGCTTCCAAGAGCTCATTTCAAAAGCTGATAAAAGTGTGTCTATAACCAAATCAGGCCTCCCAGCACTGTAACCAAATCCATCCCCATCCACAGGGCCCTGGCCACAGTTTTCCCAGCTGTAAAGGGGAGATAATCAGCACACCTACTTTCCTTCTCTATCTTCCTCCCTGATTTCTGGTGGAAATAAAGTGAGAACATGCATCTGGCCTGCTTTCAGTGGCTCTCAGAGATGAAGCCACTCACTTATCACAGGCTCCCTGGATGCAGGCCCTACAGCCAGTGGGTCCCGGCACCAGGCGTGTCTAATCTGCTGTGCTCTCTTCCAACATCCAGAGAATAAGGCTGGCAGGAGTCTTGTCCATTCCATTAATTTCCATTAATCCAAATATCAGGAGGCCTTTAGTGCACACTCTCTCTCACTACCAAGGCTGAAGGCAAGAGAAAAGCTGGAGACAGAACATAAAGAACTGACTTTTCTCTGGAGATCAGCTGCTCGATTCTGTTGAAGAAGGAGAGAGCCATGATGTTCATGCTCACTTCCAGGAGCCTGAGAGCACAGAGGTGCACTGGACGTGAGAGCGGTGACCATAGTACATCACCATCACCAGGAAGACGACAGAAGCATTTGGCCCTTACCAGATGGTGCCCTTGAAAGCAATCATTGGTGCCAACTGAGGTCTTTTTCCGAGTCTTTTACAGCGAGCTGCTCACCCCACCACAGGCGCAGCTTGGGTTTGCTTGCTAAGAGTGATCTTCCCCTGTTCCTTATCTCTTGTCTAATGAAAGATCCTTCCTTTTGAAGGGAATCTTCTTCCCCACAATTTATCACACCCACCCACAATTTGAAACCTTAGGCTTACACATTAAAAGATAAAAAGCGATAAGCAGGTTGACACGTTCCCAGTTTGTGGCCAGACAGCACGCATGGGCATCCAGGCTTGCGGTGGGAAGGGGAGGGCTGGGAAGGGAACAGGACTGCACTAATGCGCGTGGCAGCAATATCAAGGAGGCCTTTCCAATCCTCCCCTGGAGCAGACCCATAAATCATTATTGTCATCACATGACATCTGGGATTTGTTTTAAGATACTCCAGGGAAAAGGGAAGAGGTGAAGCAAGTGTGGCAAAATCTTAATAATTTCTGAATCTAGATTGTGGGTGTCTGGGTTGGGTCTCCTAAAGCTGACTCCAGCACATGAGTTGGTAGGTGACCAGGGGCACATGAGAGTGGCAGTGAGTGAGGCAGGGAAAAGAAGGAAGACAAATATGGGGGGCCGTGGTTAATGAGCGGCACCTGTTCTGGGAAACTGTGGAACACCCAAGGCCCACCCTCCGAGGGCAAGGGAGCAGGGTCTTTGTCCACCAACTCCTGACCCTTGGGCATCTTGCCTGCCTTGATCTCAGGCTGTCTCACACAAGGGACAGGACCATGGGCATCTGAAAGAACTCTCTACACAGAACTCCAGAGACTGAGGGCTATGGGTGGGGCACCGTGGCCTCTGCTACAGCAGGAAAACATCAGCCCTTATATTATCCTCTCCATTTCTATACATGACTGAAATGTCCTCAGTGGAAGGACAGGCAGACAGACCATTGGAGCGAGAGCTGCAGTGTTAATTCACATTTTTACAATGAATATATTTGCTTGAATTCAAACCAACTCACCATGGGGACCTTGTCCCATATTTCCTTATTTCAGACAGCTGCCTTCTCTCATGACAACTGAGCTTTTCCTCCTGACCCTTTATTTGCTTTTAAACAGAAACAAAAGTGTATGAAGTTTTCCCACCATCCCAGTGGCTGGATTGATTGGAAGCCGTGATGCAGTCCAATCTAGTAAAAACGCAAGTGATGAACATCTGTTCAAGGTTGTAAAATGATGTGGGGATTACAAGGTGTAAGCCACAGTCCTTGCCCTGAACAAGTGACTTGCTAGTTGAAGAAACAAGAATTGCACAAAGGAAACCTTAAACAGACACAAAAAAATGACAGAAAACTTTCAGTATATGAGTCTAATTCAGCCACTCATATTTTGGGGAAAAGCACAGGTCCAGTTGTTCCCAACCCAACAGTTGGAGCCTGGTGGGGTCCAAACGGCGTAGGCTCTCCAGTCTGTGAACAGGCTTGCACAAGGTAACAGGTGAAGGATGCAAAGTGAGCCACTGATGAGAGAGACCAGGTACCTATGACTTCTCTTGTTGGCTTTGTGTCATCTTGACCTGTCAGAGTGTCTGAGCCAGAGGACACAGGATGGCCTATAAACTGCTGTGAGAAAACCAGACCAGGTGAGGTAGTGACTCCAGGTCAGGGGCAGAATCCCACGGATCCCTTCCCACCCCACTGCCACCCCACCTCCTCCTCACTCATATTACAGCGGCCCCTGCTGCCCTGCCAGAGTCTTTTGGGGACTCCCTGAGAAACCATTTTAGCCAGTTTGTAGAGTTCAGAGGATTAACTGGAGATGTCCTGGGAAGCTTGCAGTCATGTCCTTGCAGTTTCCACAGCCTCATGAGCCCCTTGATGCCATTTATTTATTCATTCAGTCAGTCAGTCAGTCACTATGATGGCTAATTTTATGTATCAGCTTGACTGGGGTGCCCCAATATTTGGTTAAACTGAATTCTGGGTACGTCTGTGAGGGTGTTTCTGGATGAGATTAGCATTTGAATCAGTAGACTGAGTGAAGTAGACTGCTCTCCCCAATGTCAGTGGGCCCCATCCAATAAGTTGAAGTCCTGAATAGAACAAAATCTGCATTAAGGGAGAATTTGCTCTCTCTGTGTGACTGTCTTTGACCTGGGACATTGGTCTTCTAACTGGAACTCAGACTGGAACTTACATCATTGATCCCCCTACTTCTCCGGTTTTTGGGCTGAGATTGGAACCATACCATTGGCTCCCCTGGGTCTTCCTGTGTCTGCAGCTTGCTGACTGCAGATCTTGTACTTCTCAGCCTCCATAACCGCATAAACAAATTCTTTATAACAAATCTCATAATAAATCACCCCAGTGGGTTCAGAAGGCAGTGCATACAACCAAAGAGGATTAATCTCAAGCTTTAAGATTTTCTGGAATCTTCCTTGTTATGTTTTGTACTTGCTTGGGACCTGTCTCCCCCTCATCTTTTTTCTAATTCACCATTTTGGATTGGGAATGTCTATCCTAGGCCTGTTCCACCATTGTATTTGGGACCATATAACTTGTCTGGCTTCACAGATTCACAGCTGGAGAGGAATTTTGCTTCAGGATGAATTATAGTTCAAGTCTCATCCATATCTAATTTAGATGAGACTTTGGACTTTAAAGTTTAGCACTGATACTGAATGAATTAAGACTTTGGGGGCTGTTGTATGGAATGAATGTATTTTCCATGTGAGAAGGATGTGAACTTTGGGGGGCCAGGGGCAGAATACTATAGAATGAATGGTGCCGGCTCAAATTCATATGTTAAGACCCTAATGACCAGTGTGATGGTATTTGGAACTGGGGCCTTTGGGAGGTAATTGGGTTTAGATTAAGTTATGAGTGTGGGACCCTCATGATGAGATTAGTATACTTTCAAGAAGAGACCAGAGAGCTTGCTCTGTCTCTCTGCCATGTGAGGACACAGCAAAGGAACCAAATTGGCTGGCACCTTGATCTCAGACTTAACAGCCTTCAGAACTGTAAGAAATAATTTTGTGGTGTTTAAACCGCCCAGCCTATGGTGTTTTGTTATGGCAGCCCTAGCTGACTAAGGCAATTACTTAACTCCCTCGCAAATTCCCTCAGTCACTGCAGCGTAGCCAATACTTACACAGGGACCCCCAAGGAGCCCCCGTCCATTCAGGCTGCTGTAACAAAATTTACCATAGACCAGGTGACTTAAACAGCAGACATTTATTTCTCATAGTTCCAGAGGCTGAGAGGTCAAGACCAAGGCACAGGCAGATTTGGTGTCTGATGATAGCTCACTTCCTTGTTCAGAGACAGCTGTCTTCTCGCTAGGTCCTCACATGGTGGAACGCTCTGTAGGGCCTCTTTTAGAAGGACACTGATCCCATTCATGGGGACTCCATCCTCATGACTTACTCAACTCCCAAATGCCCCACCTCCTAACACTATCATTGGGTGTTAGGTTTGAACATATGAATTTGAAGGGACACAAACATTCAGTCTGCAGCAGCCCTGCATGGCTCTGCCATGTGGGACCAACACAAACCAGGGGGTGTCCTCAGCATACGTGCTGGCTTATACTGTCGTGTCTAAGCACTCCCACGTCTGGGAGGCATACTCTGAGGTTATCACCCTGAGATTGTGCCTGCCTGGTAGAATCAGTTGCCTGATGAATTTCTGACAATCAAATTATGTTTTGACTGGAGAAGGGCTTGAAATTTGAATGAATCTCTAGTGAACTCCTACCCAACAAAACCTACTTAAGATAGAAAAACCACCTCTCATTTCTGTATCCTTTGTAAAAGTCCAGCTTTGCATAACATGTTTTGCTTGGAACAGGGGGTGTTATTTAACAGTTCCCACCCATTTTCCTCTGTAGGCAAATGATTTAGTGTGGCTAGAAAGGCAAATCATTTTCCAGCCAAGTGCTTGATTCAGACTAAAGTTCTGCTTTGAGGAAAGTTGACCATCAAACCTCTCTGTTCGCTGAATAGCTGTGTTAATTTTTCTCTAAGTCAAAGCCTTTGTTCAACCACAGTTGTCAGTAATGACAGAATGACAAATGCATTTTGGGTTATGCAATAGATTACACATTAATATCTGAAAACCACCATCATAATTCCACCCCCACTTTGAAGAGTCACTATGGGAGAAGCTGGAGTCTCAAACAATAGATTGGGGAAAATGTTTATGTTACGTACAACAGGAAAATGTTCAATAATTTTATAATATGAATAACACATACTAATTTATAAGGAAAAAATCTATTGCCCTATTGGAAAGTTGTCCCCAAATAGTTAATACAACCCAAGACATCCCTACACGACTCACTGCTGATGCATGGAGGTGGAAAAGACACCCAGAAACCTCACGGCCAATGGTTAGTCCTCCTGGTCCTCACTGGCCCCTTAAACTTCACTGACCCCCATGATTTTCACTGGACCTCATGGACTTCACTGATCCCCATGATCCTCACTGACCCCCACCATCCTCCCTCACCTCCATGGTTCTCACTGACCCCATGGTCCTCATTAGCTCCCTTACTCACTGCTCTAGACCTTGGCTCAATTGCCCTTTTAGGATATCTCTTCTGTTGGGAACTTGGCATTTATATAAGGTCTTTTGTATCCAGATTCCCCACTGGAGTCAAGAATTCTACCCAGGCTTCATGAAGACACGACTCAAGATAGAATTTCAGAATGTAACACTTGACCAGGTTGCCCTGGTCCCCCACAAGGCTGGGGGTGGAGATGATTCGGGGATTTAGTAAACACATGACCAAAAGATAGTGTTACCATGAAAAAGGACTCAATATCATTAGTCATCAAGGAAGTGTAAATTAAAACCAAAATGAGATATCACAACACACCCACCAGAATGGCTAAAGGTAAAAGACTGACAATATGAAATGTTGATGAGAATATAGATCAATCAGAACACCCAGGCACTGCTGGTGGAAGTATAAAACAGTGCAACCATCTTGAGAAAAGGCCTGGTAGCTTCATATAAATGTAAACATAAACCTACTATATGAAACCTACCTATTTCAATCCTAGTTAGTAACCCAAGAGATATGAAAAACATATATCCACAGAAAGACTTACACAAGAACATTCATATCAGCATTATTCATAATAGTCAAAAACAACCCAGATATCCATCAATAGGAGAATGTTTAAACAAATTGTGATATATCTGTACAATGAAATGCTTCTCACCTGCAAAACAGAACAAACGGATACATTCAACAACATGGATGAATCTCAAAAACATCATGTTGAATGAAAGAAGCCAGACACAAAAGAGTATATACTCTGTGATTCCATATGTATTAATTTCTTGAATAAGCAAAACTAATTATGGAGGGAAAAAATCATTGGTTGCCTCTGGAGGGGTGAGAAAAGGATGACTGAAGGAACATGGGGGAAATGTGGGGTGATGTAAACGTCCTGTTGATGAAGTTCAGATCACACAGGTGAATGCACTTGTCAAAGCTCATTGAATGGTACATTTAAGATTTGTGCATCTCGTTGTATGAATTTTTCCTCAAAAAAAGAGCTATACACTATATACTTGCTGAAGCACTTGGGAGAAAGGTATTAATATCTGCAACTTGCTTTGAAATGCATCAAAAAATAACATGGGTTGATGAACAAGTAGAATATATATGGATGGATACTTAACAGAGGTAAGTGTAATAAAATGTTAGTGGTAGAATATACATTGTACAGGTGTCTACTATAACATTTTCAAATTTTCTGTAGTTTGAAATTTTTCATAATAAAAGTTTGGATGGGAGGACACCAGTAGAAATATTTAAGATGCCTCCTGGTTATGGTTTCTTAGTAATTAGTAATTGATTTTTCTCTCTATGCTGCCTCTGCCCACATGGCTCCAGGGAAAACTGGAGAATGGGATGTAAAGAAAGTTCTTTCAGAGTGGAATGGAAAGGGGAAGGGGAGGGAGGGGGAGGTAGATGACAAGGGTAATGGGGTATGTGTCAGCCAGGGTTCAAAAATTGACACAGAAGCTGTAGGAAACATGTATTAAGAGGCTTGTCACAATCAAATGATTTACGTGGTTTTGGAGTCTGACTGGGCTAGTTCGAAATTTGTCAGGTAGGTTGTGTGAAAGGGTGGGAACCCTCAGGCAGGGAGTGAAGCTGCTGTCCATGGTGGGTTTCTTCTTCCTCAGGGAAGCTTCTGCTCTGCTCTTGGGGCTCTTCAACTGATCAGATCAGGCCCACCCAGGTCATCCAGGATAATCCTCCTTGCTTAAAGACAACTGATGAGGGACTTTAATCATATCTACAACATACCTTCACAGCAGCACCTAGGCAAGTGTTTGATTGAATAATTGACAACTGTAGCTCAGCCAAGCTGACACAGAAAACTGACCATCTCTGGGAAGCTGTGACTCAGAGAGCTTTTGTCTCTGTTCCCATTTAAGACTGCAGGAAGTCGTGACCACTCAGATACACCTGAGAAGTCTCATTCAGGCACACTTTTTCCTAATGAACTGTAGAAAGTCCAATTCCTTAAACAGCCTTCTAACCAGCTTGGGTTGGTATTTATTTGTCTTCCCTGCTGGTTATATTGTTAACGAGTTCAAAAAGCACTCAAAACCTTGATTAACTCAAAAACCATGGCACGTGAGCCCCATCCTTTGTGTGGGAATTGGGTTTATAAGATGACCCAAGGGAGGCCCCAGGAGCCAGGAGCCCACAGCCTCTATGGACACCAGCAGATGAGGTACACTTGGAACAGCTGAGCACAACCCAGGAAGGGACCGTTCTAAACTATAGGTGTGTCATTCATTGAAAATCTTAAGTTTCCTTTCCCATCTTGTGAGAAGACAAGATCAGTTCTAGGGAAATGAGCTTCTGATTTTTCTCTGTACATCAGACAGAGCAATTAAAAGGTACAAGCTCACTGTCATTGAAGTAGATTCACAACAGAGGCCAAACGACTCATTAATAAACACGTGGGAAGATGCTCAAAATCATTAGTGATCTTAGAGTGTAAATTAGACCAATGATACACCATTTTTGCTAACCAATTTGGAAAAGAAGAATAGCCAACCCTGTGAAGGTGTGGGGAACAGGCTCTGCTGAGTGCAAACAGGCACAGCCCTTTCAGAAGGTGATTTGGTGACAGGCACAAGTGCAGAGCCATGGGAGGTCCTGCCTTTGGCTCCTGGCATTCTGCTTAGAGGTGTGGCTACATCATTATTTCTAGGAGCAAAAACCTGACAGCATCTTAACGACTCACCACCACAGGGAATAAATAGGGAAACGAGTATCCACACCTGATGAACTTTAAGCAAGACTAATAATGTCCATGATGGCTATAGAAAAACAAGATAAATATTCTGTGAAGATACAGAATGCACACCATCTTCTTCTGTACAAGTAATTCAATGCTGTTATAAATACAAACATATGTACATAGATACAATGTGCTTTCCATTCTCACAGGAAGAACACTAAAAGAATGTGTAATAGAAAACAATAAGTTGTATTTGAAAGTGGAATTGTGAGTAACTAGTGTCTATTTTCCAAATATTCTGAGAGGTGGTTATTATTGCTTTTACAATATGGAAAAGAAATTATGAGCCTGTCTAGCTCATTACAGCCTCTTGTTGTTTCATGCCTATGGGATCCCCGAAACCAAACTACAACTGAAGCCCATGAAATCCAAATTGCTTTTTAAATTAACTGGCAAGAAACCTTGAACACATATTTTGCCTCCATTTGGTTAATAGGAACCAGATGCAAGGCTTCAATCAAACTTTCATTGTCTGGTGGTCTGGTATCCATTCATCCATTTCCTTGCTGAGCTAAAAATATTTGATTCATCTGCATCTTTTGTTGGTTAATACCTTGGATACATCAGTAACTGCCTAAGATATGCTCTTTCTATGTAATAAAAATGAACTTGCAAACATTAACATGGGAATGCAAGAAATGTCTCATTTTTTACAAAGCCAAATGAAATCTGAGTTGAAATCTCTCTCCCACTTGGCTGGTGGAAAATTCAATCTCCGTCTTTATGGGAACTTCCTCCCAGCTCTCCACAGGGCCATGTGGTGGTCCTGGGGGCCTAATGTCGAGCAGATAATTCTGAAAGGTCTGTTTTTCAGTCCACACAGCTCACTGCCTGTGGAGGTGGACAGTGAGCCATTCTCCTCAAAGCTTTGTGAGGGATCTGGGCCTGCCCAACATGGCTTCTCACCACAGCCATGAGCTTTCTTGGACTGGGAAATGGCTCTTCCTGCAGAGTCAGCACTTCCTTTCTGTCCCAAGAGGCCATCCCTCTGTGCCTGCAGCCTCCTTCCTGGGGATCAATGTCCTGAAAAGTCTGGTTTTAAAACACACACACACACACACACACACACACACACACATCCCACACACTAAGAAGGTGTAGCAGCTGTGCAACTCATTTCCATCCTGAGAATGGCCCCTAAGGCAAGACCTTTTGGGGGATGGAAGAGGAAACACATGAGGCAAAAGCAAAACTGATACTTAATAAATTATCCAGCCTTGTTAATAGCCATTTTTTTCTCATTAACATTGCAAACATTCTCCTGATGCAATGTATTAACCTTTGGTTAATACTAATAAACCTAGTGGTTAACACTATTGGTGTACTAACCTTGGGAAAGTGAGTTAATCCTTCTAGGTTTCAGTTTCTCATCACAAAATGGGGCTAAATCATAGTTCCCCTCACAAGAATTACTACGAGAGAAGGAAACAATGCAGGGAAAACACAGTGTCTAGTGCCTGACGCAGTATGTGTTCAATGACCTTGGAAAAGAGCCACTCTGTTCAATATGAAAAGTCCACAGCAGGGCCATGAACTCTTGGTCTAGTGAAGAAAGTTCTAAGGGCTGGATATTTCTTATTTAAAAGCATCCAGAGAGCTAACAAGAAGTTAATAGAAGAAATGCAAAGGGATGATAGTGATCAGAGAAGGTGAATAAAAGCAATAGGATCACTTTTTTCTGATTAGATTGACAAGAATGTAGAAGATTGGTAGTACTTAATGCTAACAAGAATGAAGGGAAAAGAGAGGACGAGGGGAAGATGGCGGAAGAGTAATACGCGGAGATCACCTCCCTCCCCAAAGATACACCAGAAATACATCTACACGTGGAACAACTCCTACAGAACACCTACTGAACGCTGGCAGAAGACCTCAGACCTCCCAAAAGGCAAGAAAGTCCCCACGTACCTGGGTAGGGCAAAAGAAAAAAGAATAAACAGAGACAAAAGGACAGGGATGGGGCTTCCCTGGTGGCGCAGTGGTTGAGAGTTCACCTGCCGATGCAGGGGACGTGGGTTCGTGCCCCGGTCCGGGAAGATCCCACATGCTGCGGAAAGGCTGGGCCGCTGAGCCTGCGCGTCCGGAGCCTGTGCTCCGCAACGGGAGAGGCCACGACAGTGAGAGCCCCGCGTACTGCCAAAAAAAAAAAAAAAAAAAAAAAGGACAGGGATGGGACCTGCACCAGGGGGAGGGAGCTGTGAAAGAGGAACGGTTTCCACACACTAGGAAGCCCCTTCGCGAGCGGAGACTGCGGGTGGCGGAGAGGGGAAGCTTCGAGCCGCGGAGGAGCGCGCAGCCACCGGGGTGCGGAGGGATAAGCGGAGAGATTCCACACAGAGGATCAGGGCCGACAGGCACTCACCAGCCCGAGAGGCTTGTCTGCTCACCCGCCGGGGCGGGCGGGGCTGGGAGCTGAGGCTCGGGCTTCGGAGGTCAGAGCGCAGGGAGAGGACTGGGGTTGGCGGCGTGAACACAGCCTGCAGGGGGTTAGTGCACCACGGCTAGCTGGGAGGGAGTCTGGAGAAAAGTCTGGACCTGCCGAAGAGGCAAGAGACTTTTTCTTCCCTCTTTGTTTCCTGGTGCGCGAGGAGAGGGGATTAAGAGCGCTGCTTAAAGGAGCCCCAGAGATGGGCGCGAGCCGCAGCTAAAAGTGCGGGCCCCAGAGACGGGCATGAGATGCTAAGGCTGCTGCTGCCGCCACCAAGAAGCCTGTGTGCGAGCACAGGTCACTATCCACACCTCCCTTACGGGGAGCCTGTGCAGCCCGCCACTGCCAGGGTCCCGGGATCCAAGGACAACTTCCCCAGGAGAACGCACGGCGCGCCTCAGGCTGGTGCAACGTCACGCTGGCCTCTGCTGCCGCAGGCTCGCCCCACACTCCGTGCCCCTCCCTACCCCGGGCCTGAGTGAGCCAGAGCCCCCGAATCAGCTGCTCCTTTAATCCCGTCCTGTCTGAACGAAGAACAGACGCCCTCCAGCGACCTACACACAGAGGCGGGGCCAAATCCAAAGCTGAGCGCAGGGAGCTGTGAGAACAGAGAAGAGAAAGGGAAATCTCTCCCAGCAGCCTGAGAAGCAGCGGATTAAAGCTCCACAATCAACTTGATGTTCCCTGCATCTGTGGAATACTTGAATAGACAACGAATCATCCCAAATTGAGGAGGTGGACTTTAAGAGCAAGATATATTATTTTTTCCCCTTTTCCTCTTTTTGTGAGTGTATGTGTATGCTTCTGTGTGAGATTTTGTCTGTATAGCTTTGCTTCCACCATTTGTCCTAGGGTTCTGTCCGTCTGTTTTTTATTTTTTTTCTTTAAAAATTTTTCTTAATAATTATTTTTTATTTTAATAACTTTATTTTACTTTATCTTACTTTATTTTATTTTAACTTCTTTCTTTCTTTCTTTCCTTCCTTCCCTAATTCCTTCCTTCCTTCCTCCCTCCCTCCGTCCGTCCCTCCCTCCTTTCCTTCTTTCTTTCTTTTTCTTTCTTTCTTTCATTCATTCATTCATCCTTACTTTCTTTCTTTCTACTTTTTCTCCCTTTTATTCTGAGCCGTGTGGAGGAAAGGCTCTTGGTGCTGCAGCCAGGACTCAGTGCTGTGCCTCTGAGGTGGGAGAGCCAACTTCAGGACACTGGTCCACAAGAGACCTCCCAGCTCCACATAATATCAAACAGCGAAAATCTCCCAGAGATCTCCATCTCAACACCAGCACCCAGCTTCACTCAACGACCAGAAAGCTACAGTGCTGGACACCCTATGCCAAACAACTAGCAAGACAGGAACACAAGCCCACCCATTAGCAGAGAGGCTGCCTAAAATCATAATAAGTCCACAGACACCCCAAAACACACCACCAGACGTGGAACTGCCCACTAGAGAGACAAGATCCAGCCTCATCCAGCAGAACACAGGCACTAGTCCCCTCCACCAGGAAGCCTACACAACCCACTGAACCAACTTTAACCACTGGGGACAGACACCAAAAACAACGGGAAGTACGAACGTGCAGCCTGCAAAAAGGAGACCCCAAACACAGTAAGATGAGCCAAATAAGAAGACAGAAAAACACACAGCAGCTGAAGGAGCAAGATAAAAACCCACCAGACCTAACAAATGAAGAGGAAATAGGCAGTCTACCTACAAAAGAATTCAGAATAATGATAGTAAAGATGATCCAAAATCTTGGAAATAGAATAGACAAAATACAAGAAACATTTAACAAGGACCTAGAAGAACTAAAGATGAAACAAGCAATGATGAACAACACAATAAATGAAATTAAAAATACTCTAGATGGGATGAATAGCAGAATAACTGAGGCAGAAGAATGGATAAGTGACCTGGAAGATAAAATAGTGGAAATAACTACTGGAGAGCAGAATAAAGAATGAAAAGAACTGAGGATAGTCTCAGAGACCTCTGGGACAACATTAAATGCACCAACATTCGAATTATAGGGGTTCCAGAAGAAGAAGAGAAAAAGAAAGGGACTGAGAAAATATTTGAAGAGATTATAGTTGAAAACTTCCCTAATATGGCAAAGGAAATAGTCAATCAAGTCCAGGAAGCACAGACAGTCCCATATAGGATAAATCCAAGGAGGAATACGCCAAGACATATATTAATCAAACTGTCAAAAATTAAATACAAAGAAAACATATTAAAAGCAGCAAGGGAGAAACAACAAATAACACAAAAGAGAATCCCATAAGGTTAACAGCTGATCTTTCAGCAGAAACTCTGCAAGCCAGAAGGGACTGGCAGGGCATGTTTAAAGTGATGAAGGAGAAAAAGCTGCAACCAAGATTACTCTACCCAGCAAGGATCTCATTCAGATTTGATGGAGAAATTAAAACCTTACAGACAAGAAAAAGCTGAGAGAGTTCAGCACCACCAAACCAGCTTTACAACAAATGCTAAAGGAACTTATCTAGGCAAGAAACACAAGAGAAGGAAAAGACCTACAATAACAAACCCAAAACAATTAAGAAAATGGGAATAGGAACATACATATCGATAATTACCTTAAGTGTAAATGGACTAAATGCTCCCACCAAAAGACACAGATTGGCTGAATAGATACAAAAACAAGACCCATATTTATGCTGCCTACAAGAGACCAACTTCAGACCTAGAAACACATACAGACTGAAAGTAAGGGGATGGAAAAAGATATTCCATGCAAATGGAAACCAAAAGAAAGCTGGAGTAGCAATTCTCATATCAGACAAAATAGATTTTAAAATAAAGACTATTACAAGGGACAAAGAAGGACACTCCATAATGATCAAGGGATCAATTCAAGAAGAAGACATAACAATTGTAAATATTTATGCACCCAACATAGGAGCACCTCAACACATAAGGCAAATACTAACAGCCATAAAAGGGGAAATCGACAGTAACACATTCATAGTAGGGGACGTTAACACCCCACTTTCACCAATGGACAGATCATCCAAAATGAAAATAAATAAGGAAACACAAGCTTTAAATGATACATTAAACAAGATGAACTTAATTGATATTTATAGGACATTCCATCCAAAAACAACAGAATACACATTTTTCTCAAGTGCTCATGGAACATTCTCCAGGATATATCATATCTTGGGTCACAAATCATGCCTTGGTAAATTTAAGAAAATTGAAATGGTGTCAAGTATCTTTTCCGACCACAACACTATGAGACTAGATATCAATTACAGGAAAAGATCTGTTAAAACACAAACACATGGAGGCTAAACAATACAGTACTTAATAACGAAGTGATCACTGAAGAAATCAAAGAGGAAATCAAAAACTACCTAGAAACAAATGACAATGGAGACACGACGACCCAAAACCTATGGGATGCAGCAAAAGCAGTTCTAAGACGGAAGTTTATAGCAATACAATCCTACCTTAAGAAACAGGAAGCATCTCGAATAAACAACCTAACCTTGCACCTAAAGTAATTAGAGAAAGAAGAACGAAAAATCCCCAAAGTTAGCGGAAGGAAAGAAAGCATAAAAATCAGATCAGAAATAAATGAAAAAGAAATGAAGGAAACGATAGCAAAGATCAATAAAACTAAAAGCTGGTTCTTTGAGAAGATAAACAAAATTGATAAACCATTAGCCAGACTCATCAAGAAAAAAAGGGAGAAAACTCAAATTAATAGAATTAGTAATGAAAAAGGAGAAGTAACAACTGACACTGCAGAAATACAAGAGATCATGAGAGATTACTACAAGCAACTCTATGCCAATAAAATGGACAACCTGGAAGAAATGGACAAATTCTCATAAATGCACAACCTGCCAAGACTGAATCTGGAAGAAATAGAAAATATGAACAGACCAATCACAAGCACTGAAGTTGAAACTGTATTAAAAACCTTCTAACAACCAAAAGCCCAGGACCAGGTGGCTTCACAGGTGAATTCTATCAAACATTTAGAGAAGACATAACACCTATTCTTCTCAACCTCTTCCAAAATATAGCTGAGGGAGGAACACTCCCAAAACCATTCTATGAGGCCACCATCACCTTGATACCAAAACCAGACAAGGATGTCACAAAGAAAGAAAACTAAAGACCAACATCACTGATGAACATAGATGCAATAATCCACAACAAAATACTAGCAAACAGAATCCAACAGCACATTGGAAGGATCATACACCATGATCAAGTGGGGTTTATTCCAGGAATGCAAGGATTCTTCAATATATGCAAATCAATCAACGTGATACACCATATTAACTAATTGAAGGAGAAAAACCATATGATCATCTCAATAGATACAGAGAAAGCTTTCAACAAAATTCAACACTCATTTATGATAAAAACCCTGCAGAAAGTAGGCGTAGAGGAAACTTACCTCAACATAATAAAGGCCATATATGACAAACCCACAGCCAACATCATCCTCAATGGTGAAAAACTGAAAGCATTTCCACTAAGATCAGGAAGAAGAAAAGGTTGCCCACTCTCACCACTCTTATTCAACATAGATTTGGAAGTTTTAGCCACAGCAATCAGAGAAGAAAAGGAAATAAAAGGAATCCAAATCAGAAAAGAAGAAGTAAAGCTGTCACTGTTTGTAGATGACATGATACTATACATAGAAAATCCTAAAGCTGCTACGAGAAAACTACTAGAGCTAATCAATGAATTTGGTAAAGTAGCAGGATACAAAATTAATGCATAGAAATCTCTTGCATTCCTATACACTAATGATGAAAAATCTGAAAGTGAAATCAAGAAGACACTACCATTACCATTGCAACAAAAAGAATAAAATATCTAGGAATAAACCTACCTAAGCAGCAAAAGACCTGTATGCAGAAAATTATAAGACACTGATGAAAGAAATTAAAGGTGATACAAATAGATGGAGAGATATACCATGTTCTTGGATTGGAAGAATCAATCTTGTGAAAATGACTCTACTACCCAAAGCAATCTACAGATTCAATGCAATCCCTATCAAACTACCACGGGCATTTTTCACAGAACTAAAACGAAAAAGTTCACAATTTGTATGGAAACCAAAAGACCCCGAATAGCCAAAGCAATCTTGAGAACGAAAAACGGAGCTGGAGGAATAGGCTCCCTGACTTCAGACTATACTACAAAGCTAAAGTAATCAAGACAGTATGGTACTGGCACAAAAACAGAAAGATAGATCAATGGAACAGGATAGAAAGCCCAGAGATAAACCCACGCACGTATGGTCACCTTATCTTTGATAAAGGAGGCAGGAATGTACAGTGGAGAAAGGACAGCCTCTTCAATAAGTGGTGCTGGGAAAACAGGACAGGTACATGTAAAAGTATGAGATTAGATCACTCCCTAACACCATACACAAAATAAGCTCAAAATGGATTAAAGGCCTAAATGTAAGGCCAGAAACTATCAAACTCTTAGAGGAAAACATAGGCAGAACACTCTATGACATAAATCACAGCAAGATCCTTTTTGACCCACCTCCTAGAGTAATGGAAATAAAAACAAAAATGAACAAATGGGACTTAATGAACCTTAAAAGCTTTTGCACAGCAAAGGAAACCATAAACAAGACGAGAAGACAACCCTCAGAATGGTAGAAAATATTTGCAAATGAAGCAACTGACAAAGGATTAATCTCCAAAATTTATAAGCAGCTCATGCAGCTCAATAACAAAAAAAACAAACCACCCAATCCAAAAATAGGCAGAATATCTAAATAGACATTTCTCCAAAGAAGATATACAGATTGCCAACAAACACATGAAAGAATGTTCAACATCATTAATCATTAGAGAAATGCAAATCAAAACTACAATGAGATATCATCTCACACCTGTCAGAATGGCCATCATCAAAAAATCTAGAAACAATAAATGCTGGAGAGGGTGTGGAGAAAAGGGAACACTCTTGCACTGCTGGTGGGAATGTGAATTGGTACAGCCACTATGGAGAACAGTATGGAGGTTCCTTAAAGAACTACAAATAGAACTACCATATGACCCAGCAATCCCAGTACTGGGCATATACCCTGAGAAAACCATAATTCAAAGAGAGTCAGGTACCAAAATGTTCATTGCAGCTCTATTTACAGTAGCCAGGACATGGAAACAACCTAAGTGTCCATCATCAGATGAATGGATAAAGAAGATGTGGCACATATATACAATGGAATATTACTCAGCCATAAAAAGAAACGAAATTGAGCTATTTACAATGAGGTGGATAGACCTGAGTCTGTCATACAGAGTGAAGTAATTCAGAAAGAGAGAGACAAATACCATATGCTAACACATATATATGGAATTTAAGAAAAGAAAATGTCATGAAGAACCTAGGGGTAAGATGGGAATAAAGACACAGACCTCCTAGAGAATGGACTTGAGGATATGGGGAGGGGGGAAGGGTATGCTGTGACAAAGCGAGAGAGTGGCACTTTTAAAAAGATGTTAGAGGGAAGGGGAAGGGTAAGCTGGGATGAAGTGAGAGAGTGGCATGGACTTATATATAATACCAAATGTAAAATATATAGCTAGTGGGAAACAGCTGCATAACACAAGGAGATCAGCTCGATGCTTTTCGACCACCTAGAGGGGTGGGAGAGGGAGGGTGGGAGAGAGGGAGACGCAAGAGGGAAGAGATATGGGAATATATGTATATGTATAACTGATTCACTTTGTTATAAAGCAGAAACTAACACACCATTGTAAAGCAATTATACTCCAATAAAGATGTAAATAAATAAATAAATAAATATAAGGACAAAAAAAAAAAAAGAATGAAGGGAAAGGTGGGAGTGTAAACTGAAACAACCTCTGGGAAGGCAATTTGGCAGTAATTTGACTCCAGGAATTCATAGTTCAGAAATATTTGCACAAGTTCTCAAGTCTATGGACAGGAAGTTGTTCACTGTTTTTAAAGGCAAAGGTATGGAGACAACTTAGATGTCCATCCACCAGGACTCAATAAATTATGCTTCAGCCATCCTGTATGATGTCATGCAATCCTAAAATGAATGAGAGAAGTACACTTAATGACATGTAAGGATGCTCCATACATATGGTTGAGTACAAACAATAGTGAATTGAAAAATGCACAGAGCTTCCATGAATTTATACCAGGCACATGTTTGTGTCAGCCTGGAAGTCATTTGCATATATATGCAGGTGCATGTAATTTGCATATACACAGAAAATTCTGGGCAGAAGCACAATGAACTTCTTATAATTGTATTCTAGGGATCTGGGATCAGAAAAGGGAATTATGGAGCCATTTCACTCTGTACCTTGACACTATTAGTACACTCGCTGAAGTATGCAACCATCATCCCATTCAATTTTTGAAAAATTTCAGCACCGCAAAAAGAAACCGCATGTCTATCTGTGTCACTCCTCATTTTCCTCCAACACCCTGCCTCTCCCTAAGCAACGACTAACCTACTTTCTTTATAGATTTGCCTAATCTAATTCGCTTTTCTCTGTTTTTGTCTTTCTCTTTCATGTTGGAGATTTTCCTCAAATGCTTAATGCTTTACATCTGTCATTCATAGTTGAGTGAGGCACTAAAAGATTTGCTAGATGCTCTTATGTGCACCTCACTATGAAATCAAGGCAGCATTTTCTTTGTGAGGCTCCCAAGTCAATGACCACACCCAGCCACAGCTTCTGTATTTGATGTCTTTAGACTACATCTCTAGGATCCTGTCTGGCACAGGAGAGGTGTAGACACCTGCTGCAGGGTATGGTGGAGGACGAGACCCAGAGAACCCAACTGCTTCTCATGTAGCCTTCCAACTTTCAGGCTCTCACAAGCCCCATTCGCAAGCCCCACCTGCCATAGTGCCTGTTGTCTTCAATACAAAGACTTCAGGGAGTTTTCAGAGTGTATTTACTCACTCTTCACAGTTCTCCACCCCTGCAGGCATTTAGACGTTCATTTCATCTTCTCCACTAAGTCAGTTACACTCCCATACACCTAAAAATTCATGTCATTTATCTGTTTTCTTTTTTCCCAGTCTCTGTTCTTGTAGTTTGATCTTATTTATTTGTTTATTCTATTCATTTAGTCATTTTATGCTTTTAGTAAAGACCTAAACATGAAAGTAAAATTGATATTTTATAAAATTACATTAGTCGGATTTGCAAAGGGAGAGATGGTAAATGCCTTTTAAATAGAAATATTTTATTATTCAATCTTTACATTTTGCCAATTTGATTATACTAAACTAATTGGAAATAAATTAGTTGAATTTTCCTCATTGTCAGTGAGAATGATGTCTTATTAGATTACCCCTTCTATAAATTGCCTATTAATATACTTTGCTGATTTTTCTGTTTCTTGTCTTTTGCTTTTTAATGAATATTTTATATGTTGTAAATATTAATCCTTTTTCTAAGTTGTACAATAAAAAATGTCTTCTCCCAGTTTACTACCTGTCTGCCAACTTCATGGAACAGACTCCACATTCTTTTTTTTTTTTTTCAACAAATTTATTGGAGTATAATTGCTTTACAATAATGTGTTAGTTTCTTTTTTTTTTTTTTTTTGTGGTACGCGGGCCTCTCATTGTTGTGGTCTCTCCCGTTGCGGAGCACAGGCTCTGGATGTGCAGGCTCAGCGGCCATGGCTCACGGGCCCAGCCGCTCCGTGGCACGTGGGATCTTCCTGGACCGGGGCACGAACTCGTGTCCCCTGCATCGGCAGGCGGACTCTCAACCACTGCGCCACCAGGGAAGCCCTAGTTTCTGCTTTATAACAAAGTGAATCAGTTATACATATACATATGTTCCCATATCTCTTCCCTCTTGCGTCTCCCTCCTTCCCGCCCTCCCTATCCCACCCCTCTAGGTGGTCACAAAGCACCGAGGTGATCTCCCTGTACTATGAGGCTGCTTCCCACTAGCTATTTTACGTTTGGTAGTGTATATATGTCCATGGCACTCTCTCACTTTGTGGCCCTGTAATATGTCTCCCTTCCCCCTCCCCGTGTCCTCAAGTCCATTCTCTAGTAGGTCTGTGTCTTTATTCCCATCTTGCCCCTAGGTTCTTCATGACCATTTTTTTTTCTTAGATTCCATATATATGTGTTAGCATATGGTATTTGTTTTTCTCTTTCTGACTTACTTCACTCTGTTTGACAGACTCTAGATCCGTCCACCTCACTACAAATAACTCAGTTTTGTTTCTTTTTATGGCTGAATAATATTCCATTGTATATATGTGCCACATCTTCTTTATCCATTCATCTGTTGATGGACACTTAGGTTGCTTCCATGTCCTGGCTATTGTAAATAGAGCTGCAATGAACATTTTGGTACATGTCTCTTTTTGAATTATGGTTTTCTCAGGGTATATGTCCAGTAGTGGGATTGCTGGGTTGTATGGTAGTTCTATTTTTAGTTTTTTAAGGAACCTCCATACTGTTCTCCAGAGTGGCTGTACCAATTCACATTCCCACCAACAGTGCAAGAGGGTTCCCTTTTCTCCACACCCTCTCCAGCATGTATTGTTTGTAGATTTTTTGATGATGGCCATTCTGACTGGTGTGAGATGATATCTCATTATTCTTTTGATTTGCATTTCTCTAATGATTAATGACATTGAGCATTCTTTCATGTGTTTGTTGGCAATCTGTATATCTTCTTTGGAGAAATGTCTATTTAGATCTTCTGCCCATTTCGGGATTGTGTTGTTTGATTTTTTGATATTGAGCTGCATGAGCTGCTTGTAAATTTTGGAGATTATTCCTTTGTCAGTTGCTTCATTTGCAAATATTTTCTCACATTCTGAGGGTTGTCTTTTCTTCTTGTTTATGGCTTCCTTTGCTGTGCAAAAGCTTTTAAGTTTCATTAAGTCCCATTTGTTCATTTTTGTTTTTATTTCCATTTCTGTAGGATGTTGGTCAAAAAGGATCTTGCTGTGATTTATATCATAGAGTGTTCTTCCTATGTTTTCCTCTAAGAGTTTGATAGTATCTGGCTTTACATTTAGGTTTAATCCATTTTGAGTTTTGATGTAGTCAAATCCATCTAATTTTTTGCCTTATTCTTCAGGCTTTAAGAATCTTGTTTACAAAATCTTTCCACTTCCCAAGATCACTAAGGTATTCTATATTTTCTTTAAAATTTCATCTTTTACATTTAGGTCTTTACTCCAAATTGTTCAAATATGACATGATGTCGGGATCCAGCTTTATTTTCCAGCCAATTTTGCCATCAGCAATGACTAAATAATCTACCCTTATCTTGTAAATTTGTTATATTACCTCCTACATAAAAGGTACCTGTGAACACTTAGGTCTGTTTCTGGGCTGTCCATTCTGTTCTACTTAGTGGTCTCTTTTTCCCCCACTGGTGCCGTTTCCTTAGACCATGCTGTTGGTTTTGTTTTGTAAATTGCTATGACCCTGTAATATGTCTAAATGTTGGAAAAGTAAGTCCCTTACCCCAAATACTTTGCTCTTTTTTCAAAATGGAGGATTTTTCTTTCTCTAGATAAATTTTTGAATCAATTTTTTGTTTCCAAAAATGTTCTGCTAGGATTTTTATTGCAGTTACATTAAACATATGAAACAATAAGCTTATTTTAATAAAATAAGTCTCTCCATCTATAGACATGATCTATCTTTCCATTTATTCAGGTCTCCTCTCATGCCCTTTAAAAGAGAGTTAAAATCTGTCTCCATGAACATCTTATGCATTCTTATTAGATAATGCCTAGGTATTGCATTTTTGTTGTGTGGTTTCATTTTCTACTTGTTTATTGCAGGTATAGAGGATGATGTTGAATGTTCATGTTTGTTGACTTTATATTTGGAAACCTTTGAAAATGACATTTGTAATTGTTAAAACTCATGGTCATCTTGCTGTCAGTGTAGTTCTATGTAATGCTTGAGTGATAGCTGCCTCTTTGATTGTCATGACTCCTTTTCCATTTTCATGAAGAGAACTGCTCCCACAGTAACTTTCTACACCTTTGTGAAACTTGTTCCTTGAAGGAAGAAAAAAGGAGAGGGATAAAATGAATATTCCTTCCTTAAGAGTCAATAGAAGTGATCTGCTCAACTCTGAACTCACCTCCCCAAGGAAGAAACAGGAGGCAATGGCTGAATCATTAAAAGTGACTTGAGTTCTGATATGCTTGAAGAAAAACTTGCAGAATCAGAAATATTTGCACAGACTTGGGCCATAATTTGTGGCCACTGATTGATTGAGCAACATTTACATAACTTGCAGTTTATCTGGGTGACAAATGTCATGTTTGACATCATGCAAGGAAAACCCAAGTAATCTTCTTTGTAAATACCTACTCCCTGAGAATTTTAATACTGAATTATATGTTCATAAATATGATGACACTGCTCTTCATTCAGCACTTTGCTATATTCTAAGTGCTTTATATTAGCACATATTACCCATAAAAGAGCCCTAAGAGAAAGATGTCACTATCCCCATTTTATTAATGAGAAAACTGGAGCTCAGAGATATTAGTCAGCTTGACTGAGGTCCCATAGCCCTCCAACACTCAGTCTGAAGAGAGGACTAGGATCAGGATTACGGCAGATCTTGGCTGTGAATTTTCTCCATAAGAGGGTCCTCTGTGTTCTTATAAGGATGTACCTAAGTACTTTATATCTTGGTGTCCATGGTGAGTGGTGTTTTACTTTCTATACACTTGAAATTTTGTTTAGAATATATAAAATTGTGTATAGAATTTTGTGTAGAATAACCAATTTGTAACAGTTATTGCCAGTATACAAAAATGATAGTGATTGTATTTTGGTATTTTTGTAGTTTGGTTTTCATTTTTCCCATCAAATATTAAAAAGGACTTAGAGGTGTCCATGTTGAAACACTTTGGAAGAGGAAGAAGGAGGAGTTGTTAAAAACAGAGATGTACCTATTTCCCCTTCTTCCCTCCCAGCAGAATTTTCGCTGAGCCCGTAGTCTCTCTGCCAGATACCACATATACCACCTCCCTTGCAGCTGGGGGTGGTCCTGGGATTGAGTTGGAACAGAAGTGATAGGGACAATTCTTTCATCACATGTCCCTCACAGAGGATGCTGTTCTCCATGCTGCTGTCCCCTTCCTGAAGCTGAAATGATCAAGAGCCACTCTGACCATGCAGACAAGGGCCTAAGGAGAGTGAGGAGCAGCAATGGAAGGGCCTGCACCCTGGAGGGCCTTATGGGGAAAAGACACCCACCAAGAACCCTTCAATCTGGGTGCTGTGCCCTGAGACAAATAACATTCTATGGTATTTGAACCACTGCATTTTGGGGTCTCATTTTCACAGCAACTTTGCCTGCACTCTAACTAATACTACTTTTTTCTACTGCAATGATGCTAAGGATATTACACATGTTAATATTTAATTTCCTTTTCATAACAACTGCATGTTATTTCCCATTTCTACAGAAACAATGCTTGCATTGTTACTCTTGTTCAAATTTTCAAAACTTGCCTATCAGTCCCAGATTTCAAATTCAAATCACAAGCTATTTCTACTACACAAGTGGTTTCAGAGTGTTATTTATGTATTTATTCTTTTATTTAGGATTTGTTTTTTCTTATTGGTATAATTCTTCTTTTTCTTTTTTCTAGTATGTTGACCTCTGATACAAAACACAACAAAGCAACAGAAGAAAAGCTGTTCTGGTTAAAGGTGGGTTGAGGCACCTAGAGACCCACCTGTCCCCCTTCATCTGCAGGTGGCCCCTGAGATCTCTCCACAGATCACCTCCTCCCGTCCAGAAGCCAGGTATACACTCACCAGAACAGAATCACAAGGAAATTAGGGCCTACACACAAGACTCAACTGCAACCAGCCTTGGTTTTCCATTCTTTATCTTGAGACAATAAAAGTCCCCACTGCTAAATGCTAAGTCAGGTCTCCTGGAATCCACCAGGTAGGAAAGTTTTTAAATGCGACATCAGAATGATTAAATGAGTCACAGTCATTAAGTGTTCTGCTAGATTCTGAGAGTAATATGGTAGTTACTAAATACCTCCTGGAAGTCCTCACTTCCAAATGGGTTCCAACAGTCATGAGCTTCCTCACTGAATACAACTTCACAACCAGTTTATAGGTCAAGGGTGAAACATTGGTCTATTTGTTTTACTTCAGTTCTTGACTATCCTTCTTAATAAGATTTGGTACCTATTACGACTTGACTGTTTCTAAGATTTAAACCCGTCTTACAGAATGAAGTTAAAAACTGTTGGCACGTTCAGGCCACCAGTGCACAGGCTGGAGTTAATTCCCAAAAGGTTTCCAGAAACACTGTGAGCCATGCCAGCAGCTCTGGTGAAAGTGCTCTGGCCCCAGGAGAACCTACTGAAGGAGAGGCATCCATTGGGGTGCAAAGGGTTTAGGATGTTTATTAATAATCATTAATTTTTTACAGTGTCAGCTGTGAGAATGTTACCCCAAATACTCCTTCTCATATATATGAACACAATAGTGAAAAAGCAAATCGGTGAGAAAGGAACTAAAGATATTTATCTTTTTTTCTCCAGAATTGATAAACCAAAGTGATGCCTTAATCTAGAATAAAAGGTTGAAGATTTGAAGTCACGGGGGAAGACTAACCTTCTATGTTTTACAACCACTTTGGAGATTTCTTTTGTTGCCCCAACTGAATGCCCCTAACTGGCTAGCCCTCTTCATGTGTTAATTTCTGACGGCATGAGGGTTTTATTGAAAAAGGACATTAAGCCTACTCCAGGCTTATTCCATTTTCCCTTGCTCACAGACTGGCTCATTTCCAGGTTAAAACAGCATTATCTCTGTGATGGTTAATCATGTGTCAACTTATCTGGACCTCAGGGTGCCCGGATATTTGGTCAAACATTTTTCTGGATATGTCTGTGAGGGTGTTTTGTGATGAGATTAGCATTTAAATTGATAGACTAAGTAAATCAGATTGCCATCCCTAATGTGGATGGGTCACATCCAATAAGGTGAATACCTGAGTAGAACAAAAAAAACCAATCCTCCCCAGAGTAAGAGGGAATTCTCCAGCAGAGAGACTTCACCCACCCCACTTGCTCTGCTGAGTCTCCAGCCTGCTGACCCCCACTGCAGATGTGGACCTGCCAGCCTCCATAATCAAATGAGCCAATTTCTTACAATAAATAAATAAATCTGTGTGTGTGAGTGTGTGTGTGTGTGTGTGTGAGTGTGTGTGTATCCTATTGGTTCTGTTGGTCTGGAGAACCCTGACCAATATACACCCCTTTGCCAAGACTGAAGCACAGTGAAGCTACTACTTTGAATCAACTTGCATTGTTGATACCCTGCCATATCCATGAAATGGAACCAAGAGAACATAAACACTTAACACAAAATTCTCCTTTTTCAATGAAATGACATTGGGAGCTGGCCAGAAATGATTCTTTAATTTGTGTGCTGTGTTTTTGTCATTGAGATCCCAGGGTTTTGGCAAAATGAAATTTCCAGAGCACATGATAAAATAGGTTATTATCTCCAGGCTTGAGAAGTGATTCCAAGATCACTTCTTGGAAACGTGTCTTTTCTGAAAAAATCTGTTAAGTATTTGGAAGTGTAACTGTGCTCATTCATGCTCATAACAACAAGAATACATATTGGTCTTTGGGCATTAACACAGTAGCCTGACTATTTTCTCACTAATTTTAAAGGTACATTGATGACAAGGAAACCAAAGGAGCAATTGCTTCATTGAGGATTTTTCCAGACTAGTTCATCCATAACCTCATCAATTCCCTGGCGTCCAGATACAAACAGGCCCTGGTGATATTAATGTGGCGAGTAGCTTCAGAGTGATGACAAAGATGTGATTCTCCCATGCGTGCCTCTCGGTGGGCAGGAGCACAGAGGGCAAAGCATTTCCTGAAACTTCTGGCATGGAGCCTTTAGGACTCACCGTGCACAAATATTCCTTATGGGCTCCAAGGTCCAGTTTACTTTCCTTCATGAGAATCCTCTACAATCTGACCAGTGTTGACCGAAATGCTTGAATAAACGTGTTTGGGAAACAATGATTTTTCTGGAAAACTACAAAGAAATACAAGCACTTTTCCTGAGAAAAGGGAAAATGGATTTCTTCCCTCAAAACCTTTCCTAGTTTCTATGAGCTGCTACCAGTTGGTATATGTATACTAAAAGTTTGGGTTTGTATTGACCACTTGGTACTTCAGGTCACTGTGAGTGGCAATTGTCAATGGAGAGAATCAGAAATACATCAGGAGGTCTACATCAGGAGGGTGATTGAAAATTAACTTGAGAAGGGAAACGTGTTCATACATACATTGCACATGGTCACCTAATCTATGACAAAGGAGGCAAGGATATACAATGGAGCAAAGACAGGCTCTTCAATAAGTTGTGCTGGGAAAACTGGACAGCTACATGTAAAAGAATGAAATTAGAACATTTCCTAACACCATACACAAAAATAAACTCTAAATGTATTAGAGACCTAAATGTAAGACAGGACACTGTGAAACTCTTAGAGGAAAACATAGGAAGAACACTCTTTGACATAAATCACAGCAAGATCTTTTTTTACCCACTTCCTAGAGTAATGGAAATAAAAACAAAAATAAACAAGTGGGACCCAATTAAACTTAAAACTTTTGCACAGATTTAGGAAGCAAGATAGCAGAGTAGAAGGATGTGCTCTCACTCCCTCTTGTGAGAACACCAGAATCACAACTAGCTGCTGGACAATCATCAACAGGAAGACACTGGAACTCACCAAAAAAGACACCCCACATCCAAAGACAAAGGAGAAGCCACAATGAGATGGTAGGAGGGGCACAATCATAGTAAAATAAAATCCCATAACTGCTGGGTGGGTGACTCACAGACTGGAGAACACTTATACCACAGAAGTCCACCCACTGGAGTGAAGCTCCTGAGCCCAACTTCAGTTTCCCAACCTGGGGTCCAGCAACGGGAGGAGGAATTCCTGGAGAATCAGACTTTGAAGGCTAGTGAGATTTGATTGCAGGACTTCGACAGGACTGGGGGAAACAGAGACTCCACTCTTGGAGGGCACACACAAAGTAGTGTGCACAACGGGACCCAGGGGAAGGAGCACTGATCCCAGGGAAGACTGAACCAGACCTACCTACTAGTGTTGGAGGGTCTCCTGCAGAGGTGGGCAATGGCTGTGGCTCACTGTGGGGACAAGGACACGGGCAGCAGAAGTTCTAGGAAGTACTCCTTGGTGTGCACTCTCCCAGATTCTGCCATTAGCCCCACCAAAGAGCCCAGGTAAGCTCCAGTGTTGGGTTGCCTCAGGCCAAACAACCAACAGGGAGTGAACCCTGTTGGTTGTGAACCAACCCCACCCATCAGCAGTCAAGTGGATTAAAGTTTTACTGAGCACTGCCCACCAGAGAAACAATCAGCTCTACCCACCACCAGTCCTTCCCATCAGGAAACTTGCATAAGCCTCTTAGATAGCCTCATCCACCAGAGAGCAGACAGCAGAAGCAAGAACTACAATCCTGCAGCCTGTGGAACAAAAACCACATTCACAGAAAGATAGACAAGATGAAAAGGCAGAGGGCTATATACCAGATGAAGGAACAAGATAAAACCCCAGAAAAACAACTAAATGAAAGGGAGATAAGCAACCATCCAGAAAAAGAATCCAGAATAATGATAGTGAAGATGATCCAGGACCTCTGAAAAAGGATGGAGGCAAAGATTGAGAAGATGCAAGAAATGTTTAACAAAGACCTAGAAGAATTAAAGAACAAACAAACAGAGATAAACAATACAATAACTGAAATGAAAACTGCACTAGAAGGAATCAATAGCAGAATAACTGAGGCAGAAGAACAGATAAGTGACCTGGAAGACAGAAAGGTGGAGTTCACTGCTGCAGAACAGAATAAAGAAAAAAGAATGAAAAGAATTGAAGACAGCCTAAGAGACCTCTGGAACAACATTAAACACAACAACATTCGCATTATAGGGGTTCCAGAAGGAGAAGAGAGAGAGAAAGGGCCTGAGAAAATATTTGAAGAGATTATAGTTGAATACTTCCCTAACATGGGAAAGGAAATAGCCACCCAAGTCCAGGAAGCACAGAGACTCCCATACAGGATAAACCCAAAGAGAAACATGCTGAGACACATAGTAATCAAATTGGCAAAAATTAAAGACAAAGAAAAATTATTGAAAGCAGCAAGGGAAAAATTACAAATAACATACAAGGGAACTCCCATAAGGTTAACAGCTGATTTCTCAGCAGAAACTCTGCAAGCCAGAAGGGAATGACATGATATACTTAAAGTGATGAAAAAGAAGAACCTACAACCAAGATTACTCTACCTGGCAAGGATCTCATTCAGATTCGAGGGAGAAATCAAAAGCTTTAGAGACAAGCAAAAGCTAAGAGAATTCAGCACCACCAAACTGGCTCTACAACAAATGCTAAAAGAACTTCTCTAAGTGGGGAACCCAAGAGAAGAAAAGGACCTACAGAAACAAACTCAAAACAATTAAGAAAATGGTAATAGGAACATACATAGTGATAATTACCTTAAATGTAAATGGATTAAATGCTCCAACCAAAAGACTCAGGCTTGCGGAATGGATACAAAAACAAGACCCATATATATGTTGTCTACAAGAGACCCACATCAGACCTAGGGACACATACAGACTGAAAGTGAGGGGATGGAAAAAGATATTCCATGAAAATGGAAATCAAAAGAAAGTTAGAGCAGCAGTACTCATATCAGATAAAATAGACTTCAAAATAAAGAATGTTACACGAGAAAAGGTGGGACACTACATAATGATCAAGGGATCTATCCAAGAAGAAGATATAACAATTATAAGTATATATGCACCCAACATAGGAGCACCTCAGTACACAAGGCAACTGCTAACAGCTATAAAAGAGGAAATCAACAGTAACACAATAATAGTGGGGGATTTTAACACATCACTTACAACAATGGACAGATCATCCAGACAGAAAATTAATAAGGAAACACAAGCTTTAAATGAAACAATAGACCAGAGAGACTTAATTGATATTTATAGGACATTCCAACCAAAAACAGCAGATTACATTTTCTTTTCAAGTGCACACAGAACGTTCTCCAGGATAGATCACATCTTGAGTCACAAATCATGCCTTGGTAAATTTAAGAAAATTGAAACCATATCAAGCATCTTTTCTGACCACAATGCTATGAGACTGGAAATCAATTACAGGGAAAAAACTGTAAAGAACACAAACACATGGAGGCTAAAAAATACATTACTAAATAACCAAGAGCTTACTGAAGAAATCAAAGAGGAAATCAGAAAATACCTAGAAAAAATGACAATGAAAACACGATGATGTAAAACCTATGTGATGCAGCAAAAGCAGTTCTAAGAGGGAAGTTTATAGCAATACCATCCTACCTCAAGAAACAAGAATAATCTCAAATAAATAATCCAACTTTACACCTAAAGGAACTAGAGAAAGAAGAACAAACAAAACCCAAAGTTAGAAGAAGGTAAGAAATTATAAAAACCAGAGCAGAAATAAATGAAATAGAAACAAAGAAAACAATAGGGAAGATCAATAAAATTCTTTGAGAATGTATACAAAATTGATAAACCTTTAGCCAGACTCATCAAGAAAAAGAGGGAGAGAACTCAAATCAATAAGAAATGAAAAAGGAGAAGTTGCAGCAGACACCACAGAAATACAAAGCATCCTAAGAGACTACTACAAGCAACTCTATGCCAATAAAATGGACAACCTGGAAGAAATGGACTAATTCTTAAAAGGTATAAACTTCCAAGACTGAACCAGGAAGAAATAGAAAATATGAACAGACCAGTTACAGTAATGAAATTGACACTGTGATTAAACGTCTTCCAACAAACAAAAGTGTAGGACCAGATGGCTTCACAGGTGAATTCTATCAAATATTTAGAGAAGAGTTAACACCCATCTTTACCAAACTTTTCCAAAAATTTGCAGAGGAAGTAACACTCATTCTATGAGGCCACCATCACTCTGATGCCAAAATCAGACAAAGTTACTACAAAAAAAGAAAATTACAGACCAATATCACTGATGACTATAGATGCAAAAATCCTCAACAAAATACTAGCAAACAGAATCCAACAACACATTAAAAGGATCATACAACATGATCAAGTGGGATTTATCCCAGGGATGCAAGGATTCTTCAATATACGCAAATCAAGCAATGTGATACACCATATTAACAAATTGAAAAATAAAAACCATATGATCATCTCAATAGAAGCAGAAAAAGCTTTTGTCAAAATTCAACACTCACTTATGATAAAAACTCTTCAGAAAGTGGGCATAGAGGGAACCTACCTCAACATAATAAAGGCCATATATGACAAACCTGCAGCAAACATCATTCTCAATGGTGAAAAACTGAAAACATTTCCTCTAAGATCAGGACAAGGCAAGGATGTCCACTCTTCCCACTATTATTCAACATAGTTTTGGAAGTCCTAGCCACAGCAGTCAGAGAAGAAAAAGAAATAAAAGGAATCCAAATCAGAAAAGAAGAAGTAAAGCTGTCACTGTTTGCAGATGACATGCTACTATACATAGGGAATCCTAAAGATGCCACCAGAAAACTACTAGAGTTAATCAATGAATATGGTAAAGTTGCAGGATACAAACTTAATGCAGAGAAATCTCTTGCATTCCTATACACTAACAACAAAATATCAGAAAGAGAAATTAAGGAAACAGTCCCATTCACCATTGCAACAAAAAGAATAAAATACCTAGGATTAAACCTACCTAAGGAGGTAGAAGACCTGTACTCAGAAAACTATAAGATACTGATGAAAGAAATCAAAGACAACACAAAAAGTTGGAGAGATATACCATGCTGTTGGATTGGAAGAATCAATATTGTGAAAATGACTATACTACCCAAAGCAATCTACAGATTAAATGCAATCCCTATCAAATTACCAATGGTGTTTTTTATGGAACTAGAACAAAAAATCTTAAAATTTGTATGGAGACACAAAAGACCCCGAATAGCCAAAGCAGTCTTGAGGGAAAAAAATGGAGCTGGCAGAATCAGACTCGCTGACTTCAGAGTATACTACAAAGCTATAATAATCAAGACAATATGGTACTGGCACAAAAACAGAAATATAGCTCAATGGAACAAGATAGAAAGCCCAGAGGTAAACCAACGCACCTATGATCAACTAATCTATGACAAAGTAGGCAAGGATATACAATGGAGAAAAGACACCCTGTTCAATAAGTGGTGCTGGGAAAACTGGACAGCTACATGGAAAAGAATGATATTAGAACACTCCCTAGCACCATACACAAAAATAAACTCAAAATGGATTAAAGACCTAAATTTAAGGCCAGACACTATAAAACTCTTAGAGGAAAACATAGGAAGAACGCTCTATGACATAAATCACAGCAAGATATTTTTTTATCCACCTCCTAGAGTAATGGAAATTAAAACAAAAATAAACAAATGGGACCTAATGAAACTTAAAAGCTTTTGCACAGCAAAGGAAACCATAAACAAGATGAAAAGACAGCCCTCAGAATGAGAGAACATATTTGCAAACAAATCAACAGACAAAGGATTAATCTCCAAAATATATAAACAGCTCATGCAGCTCAATATTAAAAAAACAAACAACCCAATCAAAAAATGGGCAGAAGACCTAAATAGACATTTCTCCAAAGAAGACATACAGATGGCCAAGAAGCACATGAAAAGTTGCTCAACATCACTAATTATTAGAGAAATGCAAATCAAAACTATAATGAGGTATCACCTCACACCAGTTAGAATGGGTTTCATCAGAAAATCTACAAACAACAAATGTTGGAGAGGGTGTGGAGAAAAGGGAACCCTCTTGCACTGTTGGTGAGAATTTAAACTGATACAGCCACTATGGAGAACAGTATGGAGGTTCCTTAAAAAACTAAAAATAGAATTACCATATGATCCAGCAATCCCACTACTGGGCATATACCAAGAGAAAACCACAATTCAAAAAGACACATGCACCCCAATGTTCATTGCAGCACTATTTACAATAGCCAGGTCATGGAAGCAACCTAAATGCCCATTGACAGACGAATGGATAAAGAAGGTGTGGTACATATATACAATGGAATATTACTCAGCCATAAAAAGGAACGAAATTGGGTCATTTGTTGAGACCTGGATGGATCTATAGACTGTCATACAGAGTGAAGTAAGTTAGAAAGAGAAAAACAAATATCATATATTAACACATGTATGTGGAACCTAGAAAAATGGTATAGATGAACTGGTTTGCAGGGCAGAAATTGAGATACAGATGTAGAGAACAAACGTATGGACACCAAGCAGGGAAAGCGGCAGGAGGGTGGTGGTGGTGGTGTGATGAATTGGGCGATTGGGATTGACATGTATACACTGGTGTGTATAAAATTGATGACTAATAAGAACCTGCTGTATAAAAATTTAAAAAAAGAATTATATGCCTGTTGAATGCTATCCTAGTCACTAGCTAACTTCTGGTGTGAAGGTCAAGGTGATGTTAAAATATTCCTTTATAACACTTTCCCTCTGAGAGAGAAGTTTGCAGTGGAATATTTTGACTTAAACATTTTTGATGAATATCGTCTTCTTTTCTGTTACTGAATAAGATTACATAAATAAAGAATAATACTATTTGTTCTATTCTTTGAGCACTAGCTTTTTGTACTAGTTTCCTGGGATGATCAGACAATGCTAGGATATTTAGGGTAACAGCACACATGTCTCTGACTCTCTAAGGGTTTATTGTCTCTCTCCCATTTCAGTCCAACCACATAACTGCCAAGTTGTCTCCTGCTGTGTTTTCTTACTCTTTCATTCATTCATTACATATTTATTATGTGCCTCCTGCATGCCAGACAATGTTCCAAGCAATGAACAATACAAATTCCCTGCCTCTAAGAAGTTTTCATTCTGGTAGAGTAGACAAACAAACAAAACAAACCAAAAAACGTTTGCACAGCAAAGGAAACCATAAAGAAGATGAAAAGACAACCCTCAGAATGGGAGAAAATATTTACAAATGAAGCAACTGTTAAAGGATTAATCTCCAAAATATACATCATTGCACAGTGCCTGGCACCTAGTAAGAACCTACCACATGAGGGTTGATAGGGCTCCTATTTCCAGTATTTTCAAAGCTAATTGTCTCTTTCGGTTACCCCTACAGCCCAATGAGAAGATAACCTGCACTCATACTGAATTATCAGATAAAAATTCTTTCCCACACCTGTTACTTCAGGTTGCTTTTACTGATGAGGTGCCTGTCTTTTAAAAGCATAGTGTTACAATGTTTTATTTTGGTCTATTGAAGCTACTGGTTCATTGGGTTTTATTTATTTATTTATTTTTAACTTTAAACAAAATTCACATTTCATTTAGGTTGAAATAAACTATACAAAATTGATTTTCTTCACCAAAAATAACAGCAATATTTTCTGTATTATTCCTAGATAAACCACAAAACTCTTATTTTTGTAGGTTTTCTAGGGTTCGCTTGTAAATCAAGATGAGGCAGTAGATACAGTCATGGAAAAAGACAGAAGAAAACAGACAAATCAGTTGTCAGTATCCATTGCCTCTGATCTTGTCTTGACCATGAAACAGAAATGTTCAACATATACCTGCCAAAAAGCTTATGAAGATGTAGGCTCAATAAAGGAATGTAAACAGCAACAACCAGATGTGGAACAACAATGGCAGGCTCTTCCATTCAAACTTTAACTATAACTTATTCCTTTAATTTCATTTTATAAAACAATCTACACTGAAATCCTTGTTTGGTGTGCTCACATGTTTCTCTTACAGTCTGATAATTTCCTTAACTGTCCCTTACAGATTTTTAACAGCATACTTAAAACTACTACTATTCAAAGGTCAGTTGTGAGCTTCATTGTAACACTTTATAAAATGTATTCCTTCCTCCCATAGCTCCTCAAAATTTATTTCTTCAAAGAACTGATAACTCAATACCTGGCACTTGGATCCACAGTGATAAATGTTATATCTAAAATGACTTACCTAATACAATTCCAAAGTGCCATTAGCAGAGATCACACAGAAGTGTAACATGGTACTTTCAATGCTATCTTCTGGAAGAACAGTTAGGTCTCCAAAGTATGGGAATTCAAATGGGCCATTTAAACAGGCAGATCATCAATGACTAATGTACTCAATGGGAGGCCTACAGGTCAAGATATTCAGTTATTAAGTGGCCTACGTACACCTTACAACTATTCTGTAAGATATTTCCAAAGTTATTACAGATTTTTTCAAATATCAAATATAAGAGAAAGCCTATTTTAAAAGTCTCTTAGGTGTTTTGAATTGTTTCTAAATTATCTGTAGGAAGCTCTGATTTACTTATATAGAGTTTGGTATATGTATCCACCATTAAATCCAAATTGTGTTTTATATCAAAATTTATGTTAAGCAGTGCCAAGTTACTTGATCTTTGGTCTGTCAAAGTGGTTTTTAGATATCCATGGAAATATCTGGAGAACAAGTAATAGGAAAGAAATAAGTCTTTTGATGGAAACTTTTTAAAAAGTGAAAATGGGGGCTTCCCTGGTGGCGCAGTGGTTGAGAGTCCGCCTGCCGATGCAGGGGACACGGGTTCGTGCCCTGGTCCAGGAAGATCCCACATGCCGCGGAGCAGCTGGGCCCGTGAGCCATGGCCGCTGAGCCTGCGCGTCCAGAGACTGTGCTCCGCAGCGGGAGAGGCCACAACAGTGAGAGGCCCGCGTACCGCAAAAAAATAAATTAATTTAATTAAATAAAAATAAAAAGTGAAAGTGTTATACTGGGGTCTCTACGTATATCCTCCTGTCTAATCCTCACTATATTTCTACAAGGAAATTAGCAGCCACAAGTAGTTAAAGTATGAGGCTGTTTTCTTGGTTGACTCTATGGATGTCATCACTATTTCACTGTTAAAAGTAAATTTACACATATTCCAAGGGTATAATTACATCTATAGAGAAGAACAATGCATAAGGTAACTGGTGAAAAGTGCGTTTTTAAAAGATGGAAAGCCCTAAATCCATTCTCTTTGCATTTTATTCAACCTGCATTTCATTTCAGGAAACTATAAACTCCTAAAGGAAAACAAATGTTTTGTGACATTGTAACATTACTGAGAAATTCAACCACAGAAATAATAAAAGAAATGAAAATAATAATGAAACTATTTTCCACCCATTGGATTGGGAATATTTAAAAGATTGACCACACACAGTGTTGATGAGGTCTGGGCAATGCCCACTCTCACCACTGATGGGGCAAGTGTCAGCTGCATAGCAGTTGGAGATGGCAAGTTGATAATAAGTGTCAAAATTTTACCAGGAATCAATTTTGATCCAGATGATCACTTCTAGAATTTATTCTAAAAAGATAATCAGACAAATCTGGAAAAAAGTAGATAAAGTAATTTTCATTGTATGTTGTTTTACAATAATCTTAAAAATGGGAGAATCCTACCCTTAAAAGTGTCACTGTTTCTCTAAATCCCATACCACTTTATTGGTCTAAACCACACGTTCATCCCTTCCTCACCAACAGCCAATTTCAAAGTCCTTGAAAGACCAACAAGGCCACATCTTGTCTGGCCCCTCCTGTGTCTCCAGTGCTGGCCATTAGCCATGGTGAGTTTTCTCTGCTCCAAGAAACAGACCAGGTCCTTTGCAACCTCAAAGCCTTTTCTGTCCAGAAGGCTCCTCCCCTTTTCCATTTCAGGTCAACTCTGCGTCCCCTTTAGGTCTTTATGAACACCATCTCCCCCAGACCACTCTAGCTTTTTGTGCGTTATGGCCTCATAGCACCTTATATTGTTCCTACAAAGCACTTACACGTTTCATGAAGCCAGGAGACTATGTCCTCTTGTGTTATATCTATACCCTTCAAGGCTTCTACAAGAACGTAGTAAATGTTCAATAAACACTTGCTAAAATAATGGCTAAATTGTAGAACCAGGCTTAAAAACAATCTTAGCACCAGCCATAATCCAAGCAGGAAGAAGAGGCTCAGGCAAAGGCCACATCCCCTCTGTAGCCTCAGCCCCATGGCTGTTCTCAGTTGTGAAGACTCTGCAAGGTAAGTTTTTATCTTTGCAGCACCTGCAGCAGATAAAGGAGAGCAAAAAGTCAATATTCTGTAATAACCTAAATGGGAAAAGAATTTGAAAAAATATATATACATGTATATGTATAACTGAATCACTCTGCTGTACACCTGAAACTAACACAACGTTGTTAATCAACTATACTCCAATATAAAATAAATTTTAAAAAATAAAAAGAGCAGGCTTCCCTGGTGGCGCAGTGGTTGAGAGTCTGCCTGCCGATGCAGGGGACACGGGTTCGTGCCCTGGTCTGGGAAGATCCCACATGCTGCGGAGCGGCTGGGCCCGTGAGCCATGGCTGCTGAGCCTGCGTGTCCGGAGCCTGTGCTCCGCAACGGGAGAGGCCACAACAGTGAGAGGCCCGCGTACCGCAAAATAAATAAATAAATAAATAAATAAAAAGAGCAAAAAGGGATCGAAAATCAAAACTAAAGCTTCTATATCCACCTTCATCTACCCCACAGAAATAAAAATACAAGGACATGTATGATTCCAACTTCTTGACATTCTAGGAAAGGCATAACTATGGAAAGAGTAGAAAGATCAGTGTTTGGCAGAGGTTAGGAGAGAAAGATAAAAGGCAGAGAATGGAGGATTTTTAGAGCAGTGAAACTCTTCTGTATGACACTATAATGATGGACACATGTCATTATACATTTGTCCAAACCCATAGGATATGCAACACCAAGGGTGAACCCTAATGTAAACTATGGACTCTGGGTGATTATGATGTGTCAGTGTAGGTTCATCAGTTGTGACAAATGCACCTCTCTGGTGAGGGATGCTGATAATGGAGGAGACTATGCATGTGTGAGGGCAGAGGGCAAGTGAGAAATCGGTGTACCTTCCTCTTAATTTTGCTGTGAGCCTAAACTGCTTTTTAAAAAATATATTTTTTTAAACTGCGAGGACATAAGCATTTAATGCAGCACTGTTCATACTGGCAAAAGAGAGGACCTCAAATAAATGCTTATTAACAAAGTAATGGTCAAATAAATTCTCATTCATTCACACCACAACCATCCAAAAGGATGAATTAGAGCCATATTTAATGACTTTGGAAGATGTCTATGAGCAATTACGGAGTAAGTAAGACCAAGTGCAGAATAGTGTATAGGTTTTTAACCCATTTTTTAAATAATGAAGAAAAGCCCTCTGCATCAGTGTATATAAACACAGGTAAGCACATGTGCAATGAACAATAGCTGTGTACAATTTCATGTGTGTGATGAAAAACAAAGGCCGCATCCTGTTGTCACGCCTGTGCAGGAGGCAAGGAGGGAGCTTAACAAGGGAGTAAGACAAGAAAAACACAAAAAGAAAATTTTTGAAAAGTAACATTGTGTGATCCATTAATGTGTTGATTTAAAATACATACGTGTGTTATATGTATAAAGTGGGAACTTCAACTTTATATATTATGTCTTCCCCTGTCTGTCACATCAGCCTTACAAGACAATGGCAAATTCCCACTTGTTTTGATTCCTCAGAAAATGTCCTCTCTCCACAAAGTGGACAGAAATTGGCCAGATATCATTTCATAAATGGACTTCCTATGACTATTCTGGATAAGAAATGTATCTACAGTTGAACAGCCAGTGCTATTTGAATTTCATCAAATGAAATTTTTGTTTTTCTTTCTAGCTTGTGCTTTCCCT
This sequence comes from Delphinapterus leucas, assembly GCF_059928025.1. Taxonomy (NCBI): domain Eukaryota; kingdom Metazoa; phylum Chordata; class Mammalia; order Artiodactyla; family Monodontidae; genus Delphinapterus; species Delphinapterus leucas. Next base: position 30,691,277 of record NC_143134.1, read on the forward strand.
TGGAGAAATAACTCTATAAATGTTTAAAATTTGCACTACTTTTCATGCTGAATAAAGTATGGTTGCATAGAAAATTGAGTCCAGTAAATTAAAAACCAATATACTTTGAGAACTAAAATAGGATGGAAATTTTTGTGCTGTCCGATATTGAGATGTCCAGACAATGCTAAACAAAAAGAATCACTATCATAAAAGAAAATTACAAGAGAGAACATTTGTCATTCTTGCATGAGAAATGCAATTGAGTGAAAGAGAAAAATTAACCTTGCCTGTGTCTTATTTAAGCAGCCATGGATGCAACTCAGTGTTAATTTGCCTCCTTTGAATTTACCATTCTTAGTGGCAAATTGTTTAGGATCATCCCAGCCTGAGGACATACTCTTCTAATTAAAGATCCTCACTGAATGTTCTGACTTTGTCTTCGTTTCAAAGTTACTTTAGTTTTAAAGCTTGATTCAAGATCTCCAATCATATCTTAAAGAGTTTAAATATACTTTATGTTTCTGTTATTAACTATGCAAACTTAAGGATGTTTAAATAGCAGCTAAGCCCATGGTTTTAAAAAGTTATACTAGTGCTTATCTCTGGCTCTCACTTCCCAAAAGGGACATGCAAACCTTTGAAAGACAGTTTACCAGCTCCCACCTAGGGCTGCCCCCAGACCCAGATTCCAGGCTTAGGGAGTTAGTGTTGAAGAAGCTACCCCACCGTCAGCCCCGACTGGTTATTCCCTCTCTGTGAGAGGACAGCCCAGGCAGGGGGTGAAGCACTCATCTGCCCTTCATAATCCCTAAACACGGCCTTCCTTTCTGGAGCCCTCTGATGTCCCCTTGAATCGGGACAAAGACCCAGTTGTGGCCCCCACTCTTGGTAAAAGCCCCCAGGGCCTGAGTTGTAGCTGCCTTAAATACACAACAGAAGGCAGGTGGCCTTAGCTGCTAGGAGTTGGATCAGGGCTAAGCCCATGGGGTAGGCTGCCCCCTGGTGGCTAGTCTAACCAGTCCACAGTAATCTTGCATCTTGGCAAATGGAGAACAGTTAGGAAATGTGATGATGTGTGTTCTTGCATTTATCATAATTACCTGTGTCCCTGCTAAAGAGCAAGCATCTCTATCTGCTTTGTTCACTGAGGTGTCCCAAGCACCTAGACAATTCCAGCTCATAGTGGGTGCTGAGTAAATATTTGCTGGTTAAATAGCCCATTGGGACACACAGATAAGCTCTGGCCAGAGTTGACCAGCCAAGGACCTCTGGCCTCAGGACTGGACATAAATATTCAGAATGCCCTATAACTACTTTACAGTGCCATTGGTGGGTTTTCTGCTGCCCTGTGCTTCCAGAAAAATGGTGGGTCAGTCTGTCCCCAAAAGATCCAGTCTGTCCAACAGTGACAATGAACCCCCTACTTATCCATGCACTTAAGACACACAAGATATCTATTTCCTGTAGTGGGGCATCACCCAGTGTGGCTGATTAAAGGGAGACATGAATAAACAATAATGTGAACTCTCAAGGTCTTCTCTCCTAGGCTTTAGATGAACTATTATTAAATGGGTATCATCTTAGATGTTAGATAATGGGTTTAGATACTCTCAAATCTTTGCCTTGGCTCAAACCATTGGATGCTTTGATTATACTTTGGCCATAATAGGAAAACACGATTTTTTGTTGACAATTCAGAGAACTGACATCTCCCCAAATGTACATTTTGTTAGGCTGGGCCACACCAACATGGAAGTGAAAACAAGGTCATATAGAGCAAAGTGTAGAATCTCTCTGACTTGACCTTCCCCAGCTCTCCAAGCCCTGATGCTTGCCTACATTTCCACACAGATAATCAAGGACCCAAGGACTCAAAATTCAGTGTCCTCACTTTCCCAGACACAAAGCCCACAACTCCTCCAGGCCAGAGTCATGCAAAACTTTAAAGATGTTCCCATCAAGGGAACTCAATAAATGTTGAACATTAACTGCATGGTGAAAAGTCACTCTAGAGATGATTCATGATGTTTGGACATCACCCAAAATGTACAGAGTGCATGAAGGCCCAGATAAAGGGTACATTTGCCTTGCTCCAAGTTTAACTTTAGGATTGAGGAGAACTATTTATTGAACCCAACTTTCTCCCCTGTGGTCCAGAGTTTGGATTTCACACGTTCTTCAGAAGCTCAAAATGAGCCTGCACTGACTCTGCCTTACCTCCTCCAGCTTCACCCTACATCTGCAGGCTGACTGAAGGGTGATTTTATCAGCGGAAGCTAATTTGTCTTCTGGTTCTACTTTCATTGCACTGGTCCCTTTAATTACTCTGGAAAACTACTAGATTCCCACGTGCAAGCTCCAGGTAAAGAGCATTCAACTCTTTATCCATGGAAATTTTAGAGATGGAATGTGTAGGTGAGCCATTTATTGCTTATTTTTAAAGAATCTGGGGGTACCTAACATTCAGATGACAGGGTCTCCCGTGGGTTGTATCCTCCCCAAACCTCCTCTTGACACACCATGACTATCTCCTTGAGGTCAGCCAATAGCCGGCAGAGGCTGTCTTTCCTTCTGTTTCAGAAACCCATGGCTTGTGCAACCTAGGAAAACTTGCCCACAGCTGTCTTCCAAGAGCATGGGTGAGTCAGCCCTCTGCCTCCCTCATCAACTGCCTGTTCTCAGACAAGACACCCTGTCTAGTGGCCGGCTCAGTGCCAAGGTCATGGGGATCAGAGGGAAGGTGAGGCAGGCAAACATCTAACAAACACACAGCCCTAACAGGAATTTACCAGAACAGAGGTTATGTAGATGGAGCAGATCTGAGTTTCCCTTCAAGGCTATTGACTAAAGACTTCCATTACATTATCACATTGAACTTTGATGAACATTTTCCAAGAATGAGCGGAAAGAGTTACCTGTTCCTCTTTACACTGAGAATTGTAGCATATTTTAGGCACATAAAAGTCATTTTCTTTTTCATAAAAACATATCTACATTCATTGCATATCTGTCCTAACTTTAAAAACATTCCTTATTCTAATCGTTGAGGCTCAGATGAGGAAACAAAGGCACCCACATGTGAGTGATTTGCCCAAGCCACAACACTAGAAAGGGACAGAGTTTTGTGTCTAATCCCAGAAGTTCACCTCTTTGCTACCCCACATCTAATTGACTAGTGGTTCTCACAGTAGTTTCCAGGCCAGGGACATCAGCTTTGCCTGGGAACTTGACATATTCAATAGATGAAAAATCTCGGGCTCCAACCCACACTTACTTAATCAGAAACTCTGGAGGTTGGGCCCAGAAATCTGTGTCATCAGGTGACTCTGATGCAACTAAGAATTGAACTTGAACTAAGCCTTTGGAATGAGATTTTCCATTATTGAGTGTTTCAGGGGAATTCTTGGGCAAATATCAGAAGAGAGTTGCTAGAATCCTTTCCAGGAACAAGTTAATAAATAGCTTCCCAATCTAGGGTACTGTGTGCAATGTTCATAACTCTAAAACTAGATATATATTTATGAGCATTTTAATAAGAAATGTACTCACTATATGAAAATAATATTTCCCTTAGAAAGAGGTTTACATAAAGTTGGTGATTGATCTGATGAAATGCAGACAAGAAGGATACAAGAATCACACTACATTTGTTGTCTCAGGTCAGCCCACCTCTTTCCATCTCACTCCTACCATGGTACAAACCAAGCTTGTCTCTCACTCAGAAATGTACCCTTTGTTCCTAACTTATCCAATCCCTCCCAAGAAACCCCACTCAAGGTGTTCTCCACATTGAAGCCAGAGTGATTTTTCTGAAAAATCTGAACTTGCTTAAAACCCTTAAAAGATTACAATCCCTCACTGGATAAGGACCAAAACGCCTAACAATTGTATGGAACCACAAAATATCCTGAATAGCTAAAGCAATCTTGAGAAAGAAGAACAAAGCTGGAGACATCACACTTCCTGATTTCAAACTACATTTCAAAGCTATAGTAATCAAAACAGTGTGGTACTGACATGAAAACAGACACATAGATCAATGGAACAGATTAGAAACCCCAGAAATAAACCTGTGCCTACATGGTCAATTAATTTCTGACAAGGAGCCAAGAATATACAATAGGAAAAAGAGGGTGGGAGGGAGACACAAGAGGGAGGAGATATGGGGATATATGTATAGTTGATTCACTTTGTTATAAAGCAGAAACTAACACACCATTGTAAAGCAATTATAATCCAATAAGGATGTTAAAAAAATAAGAAAAGGAAAAGGACAGTCTCTTCAATAAATGGTGTTGGGAAACTGGACAGCCACAAGCAAAAGAATGAAACTAGATCCCTATTTTAAGCCATATGCAAAAACCAACTGAAAATGGATTAAAGACTGGAAATAAGTCCTGAAACCATAAAACTCCTAGAAGAAAACATAGGAGATAAGCTCCTTGACATTGGCTTGGCAATGGTTCTTTTGGATTTGACACCAAAGCAAAGGCAATAAACAAGTGGGGCTCCATCAAACTAAAAGGCTTCCACACAGAAAAGGAAACCATTAACAAATGAAAAATCAACCTAAAGAATGGGAGAAGATATTTGCAAATCGTATGTCTGATAAGGGGCTAATATCCCAAATATATAAAACACTCACACAACTCAATAGCAAAAAAAAAAAATCTGTTTGAAAAACAGGCAGAGGAGCTGAATGGATATTTTTCTCAAAGAAGATATAAACATGGCCAACAGGTACATAAATATATGCTCAACATCATCAGGGAAATGCAAATCAAAATCACAATGACATATTAATCACACCTGTTAGAATGGCTGTCATCAAAAAGACAAGAGATAAGTTTTGGCAAGGATGTGGAGAAAAGGGAACTTTTTTGCACTATTGGTAGGAAAGTCAATTGGTGCAGTCACTATGGAAAACAGTCTGAAGATTCCTCAAAAAATTAAAAGTAGGACTACCATATGATATAAGCAACCCCACTTCTGGGTACACAACCAAAGGAAATAAAATCAGTATCTCAAAGAGATATCCACACTCCCATGTTCATAGCAGCATTATTCACAAGAGCCAAGATATAGAAACAACCTAAATGTCCATCAACAGATGAACGAATAAAAGAAGATGTGTGTGTGTGTGTTTGTGTGTGTATGAATATTATTCAGCCATGAGAAAGAAGGAAATGCTGCCATTTGCAACAATATGGGTGGACCTTAAGGGCATTATGCCTTGTGAAATAACCCAAACAAAGCAAAGACTGCATGGTATCACATATATGAGGAATCTAAAAAAAAAAGTCAAACTTCTAGAAATCAAGATTGTAAAAGTGGTTGTCAGGGGTTGGGTGCAAGGTGGAGAGTGGCGGCAGATAGGGAGAGTTTAATAAAATGGTACAAACTTTCAAATTTAACATGACTACATTCTGAAGAGATAATGTGTAACATGGTGAGTATGGTTGATAATACTGTATTGTGTAATTGAAATTTGTTAAAAGAGTAGAACTTAAATGTTTTCTCTCTTTCTCTCTCTCTCTCTCTCTCTCTCTCTCACACACACACACACACACACACACAAATAAATATATGAGATGATGGATGTGTTAAGTAGGTGGAGAAAATTCCTTCACACTGTATATGTATATAAAATCACTACAATGTACACTTCAAATATCTTACAATTTCATATGTCAATTATACCTCAATAAAGCTGAAAAATTTTAAATGTCCAACAAGACCCCTGAAGAAAGCAGGGAATAATCTGCCCATGCCTTCACCCCCAAAGACACTTAATATAATTATTCTTTGTATTTATTTGTTCCAACCACACTTGCATTCTTTTATTTTCTCAAAAATGCAAAGACTTATATACTCAGATCCTTTGCATATGCTGATCTCTCTTCTTTAAATGCTTTCTCTCTCATTTAACTCTTTAATCCATTCATATCCTTCAACATTCAGCTCAAATATCACTTCAAGAAACCTTCCTGGATTCACCAGGAAATTTAGAGTGTCTGACATCCAATCAAAGATACTAGGCATGCATGGAAGCAAGAAAATATGCCCATAATGAAGGTAAAAATCAACCAAGTGAAACTGACATGAGTGTTAGAATTAGCAAACAAGAACATTCAGCAATTGTTGTAATGTATTCCATATGTTCAAAAAACTAACTAGAGATGTAAAAGATATTTTTCTAAAAGACCTAAACTGAACTTCTAAATATGAAATCTAGGATTCTGTGATGAAAAATACACTGGATTAGATTAGTGGCAATTAGGTATTGAAAAAGAAACTTAAAGACATAACAATAGAAACTATTCAAAATGAAACAAGAGAGAAAAATAATTTAAAAGAAGAAGAGCACCCATGGGTAGTTGGGCACATTAATTAACCTTCATGTTTCTTGTGTGAAGAGCTCATTAAGCTTCTTTCATCTGGGGTTTATAGTTTCATCAAATTTGGAATTTTTTCAGTCATTATTTCTTCAAATATTTACTCTCCCTCCAACTTATCCTTTCTAGAGACTCCCAATATTTATCTATTAGATTTATTTGTTTGTTTAATAAAAAATGTAAAGGAAGCCTTGCAGACAGAAGGAAAATGACACCAGATGAAATATGAATTTACACAAAAGAATAAATAGCACTGGGAGTAGTAGCTACACTGGAAAATTTGTAAGATATTATTCTTATCATTTAAATCTCTTTAAAATAAAATTGTTTAAGCAAGACTAATACCAATGTATTATGGTGTTCATAACATACATAAAAGTAAAATGGATGACAACAATGTCATAAAAGTTGGGTGAGTGGAAAGGAGCAGTTAGAAGTCCACTATTGTGAGCTTCTTATACTACAAGATAACTTAATATCACTTGGAGGTATAGTATTATAACCCTAAAACAACTAATAAAATAACAAAACAAGCAGTTATAGCAACTAAGCCAAAAAATGAGATAAAATAAAATCATAAAATATTCAAATAATTCAAAAAAGGCAAGGAAAAAGGAATAGGGTAACACAGAACAAATAGTGCAAATAGAAAATAAATGGCAAGATGATAGGCTTTAAACCTAACCATAGCAATAATAATATTAAATGTAAATGGTTTAAACATCCCAATGAAAAGGCAGAGATTTTCAGATATCAAAAAGCAAGACCCAAGAAACACAAGAAATTTTCTTTAACTATAAAAACATAAAATAACTAAAAGTAAAAGAATCAGAAAGGATATAACATGCTAACACTAGTCAAAGAAGACTGGAGTGGCTATATTAGTATGAGGTATAACAGATTTCAGAGTAAAAAATACTGTCAGGGTTAAAAAAGGAGGAATTAGAAATGACTGTATACAATTTTGTATTGTTTGAAGTTTTTCAATGAGCATGTACTTGGTACTTTAAACATTCAATAACTTCATAAAGCTTCCTTCTATGCCTAGCACTGATTAGGTATTGAGAAGGAATAAAGAAATTAAACAAGGTTCTAGGCTTAATGGGCACACAATATTAGGGAGACAACATACCAACTTTTTTTAAGTTAATAAAGGATGTGTCAAATATTGATTGCAGAATGGGAGTACAGAGAATCAAGTATTTCTGGTATCACAGCAATTGGGGAAGCTTTCTAGAGGAAAGCAGTGTTGTCTTCAGTTGTAGAATGGGGTGATAATACCTCTTACTAGATCTGTATGAGGATTACAGATATAACATATTGAAGAACTTAAATGACTGTCAGCCATGGGAAGGGCTCCCCTGTAGACATCCAGTCCCCCAATCTTCACCATGTGTTCAAAGCAAAGCTTTGCAAATCGACCTCACTCAGTGAATTATGATCACACCAATGAGTTCAGGGGAGGCAAAAAACCACTAGTCTGGATTCCAATGCAAGAAGTTACAGAATTCAGAGTCCTCCAAACTAAGAATGTTTCATTGCACTAGCATAGTGGGTGTCAGCCTGTCAAGGAAAAAAGGTGAGCATGTGGAATAGTCAAGTGGAATCTATTTGCATGAGTAAATTTGTGAGATGGTTTGGCAAAAAGGAGGGCAGGGGTTTATACAGGCTTCTGAGCAAAGGGGAGATGAGGGTAGGAAGGACAGACATCTTCTGGCAGGATTCCAGGTTCATGGCAGAACAGTACACAGACAAGATCTGAAGAACAAATGCAGGTTCAAGGACCCTGGGAAAGTGAGTTACAAAAAGTGCTTATCTGGGGCTCAGATAATTAAGTGTGACACAGGGAGGGGCAGCCAGAACTGGTAACTTCTCATCCAGGAATATTGCATGGTTGGGAGTATGTGATTTGAGGGTGCTCAGAGATGTCACCTCTGGCAACAGTTTTCTCTAGGACAAGCCCCACCCTCAAAGGGCCTCTCAGGTGGCAGAGCGCAATGAGTGTAGGTGGGAGAAAGAAAAGGGTGGTCCAGGGCCACATGATGGACACCCTCTGGGGTGGGTGGTACAATGGAAAAGGGGTGAAGTTCTGTGGTATAAAGACATGTGAAAGAACCAAAAATATATATATTTGTCTTGAGAGTCAACCTCATTAATACCCTCAGTCTGGAGACATTAGCAAAGATTGGAGAAGTAAGATTGGAGAAGCATAAAAAAGTAGGACCATGTTATCTTGCCCTTTCATAATAGCTTTCCACAATGCTTTGTACTGATTTAACCATGGTGGAGAGCCTTAGTAATTTCCCAATGAAATTCTCCAGTTGAGTAAGCTTATTTGCCCCTTAGTAAATGCTCCCTTCAGTCACCCATCTGTGGGCAGGATCTACCTAGACAGGGAGAATCCCAGGTGACTGAGGCAAGAACCCACCATGACTTTTTCCTCCTCAGATGGAGGCATTGTTTGCATTGGTGACAAAGGAAGCATACCTTCATATTCTTCTTGAATGATGCCACTGAATTCATACATGATTCTGAGTTTACTTCATATTAATTAAGACCTCCTGGCATTTCTCTATTTTGAAAATGTTTGAAAATGACAGAAGTGCTGTCATATGGTTCTCATGGTCTAGTCCAATCTTTCTGTCAATCCCTCTCTTAAAACATACACCGTGGTTTGTGGGCACTCCTGTCACCTCCTCTTTTCACTCTGGTTGCTGTACTGAAACAGGCATAGTAGTATGTAAGCAGCACCTCTCACAGTCCTCGGACTTTCCATTCCTCCCTTCTCCTCTCCTTTCCTCTCTCCCCTGCTTTCTTTTTCCTTCTTCTCCACTCTTTTCTTTCTCTGCTGTAATCTTTTTCTTTGCTTTTATTTTGTTTCTAGTTTTCAAACTGTATTTATAAAGAGCACACCCCCCTGAGCCAAAATTAACAAAACTATTTCACATGCTTTATCTGGTAGCAGACTGACATCTCAGTAGCATGATAGACACTTCAGACATTCCCTTCTTAATGTGCCTGCCTGATGCTCAATTTTAAGACATCATTAGCCCTAATGAGTGCTGGTTTCCCCCTAGAAACTAGCAACTAATATAAATTATGTAATATTAATATTAACACTAACAAACTGCCTTGTATTTGCAACATGAATGAACCATCTACCATCTTATAATCTTCAAGGAGAAAGAAAGAAAAACATAAAATATATGATGAAGTTATAAAATGTTTTCTAATAACATCTTGATTTAAAATATTCAGTTTTGCTTATTTCTCATTTTGCTCAATGCACCAAGCTAGTAACTGAGTCAACATAGCAAACAGAGGAAAGCATGTTACAAAGACCAGATCTGTTCCTGGGCAGACAGGAAGACTATATTTCCCAGTCTCCACAGCAATAGGTTGAGACATGTGACTGAGATCTGACCAATGGAAGCTGGGTGAAAACTGGGTACTTCCAGAGGTGATTTTTAAAAACAACTCTCATGGGCTTTGCTTACTCTATGTAACTACAAGATGTAGGAGGATTGTCCAATCCATACTGTATGTGTGGTAAACAATATGTAATTTTTATTGTGTTAAGTTACTGAGATTTCAGGGTTTGTTACTGCAAAACAGTCTAGACTCACCAAGATAGCTGAGGAGTGGGAGGATGTGGAGTTCATCTCTCTCCACAAATGCATCAAGAATACATCCATGATGGAACAATTCTCACAGAACACTGGCTGAACACTAGCAGAAGACATTGGACACTGGAAAGGACAATAAAGATCCCCACATAACCGAGTAGGATGAAAGAAAGAAGGGAAAAAGAAGAGGAGAGGAAGCGGGATGGGATCTACGTCCCTGGGAGGGAGCTGAAGCAGAAGCTAGGCTCCCGCATCTGGGGAAGCCCCCTCACCAACGGGGAAATCAGTTGGGACAAAAGGGGAGCATCTGAGGCTGTAGGAGGAGGGTGAAACAGCTGGTCTGTGGCAGACAAGATAGAATGAGACCTACACAGATGGTCCGCACCACAGCACTGCATGCCCCAGACTGGAACTTGTGTCTGCCAGTGCACATAGGGCCTGAGAGCTGGAACATAGGTATTGAACAGCAAACCCTGGGGTAGGACTGCTGTTGGCTGTGAGGAGAGAGCTTGAGGGGATGGGAGGGAGGATATTCATAATTGGGAATACCTGTGGAGGAAACCCAGACTGCCATAGAAGCAAGGTGCCACAGTTGATTTACTTGCAAGGGTGGAGACACCATTTTAGCCTCTCTCTTCATGCACTTGCCCCCTGCCCCACCAGGCGCTAAAAACAGCCCCCAACAGTGCTGACCTTCTTGTGCTGGCCACCAGGCTCTAAGGCCCGATCTATTGCACCTGTAACTTCTGGATTTTCCATGTACCTGTCACTGCCAGAGCCCCCTCAACCCAAGCAGTCATGCCACCTCTGCACCTAGTTCTCACTGGGGCAGAGCCAAGTGCTCCAGGGCAGCCTCGGGAGCAGACTCCTGTGTGTGACCCACATGCAGAGGTGACACTAAAACTACAGCTAAGTCCCAGGGGCAGGGCGACTAAGGAAGAGGAACAAAAATCTTCCCATGAAGCTGCACAAGCTGCAGATTAAATCCCCTTGATCAGCTTTGTAAACCCTGCATCTGGAGTATCTAAATGGACAATGAGTGTTCCCACAAATGAAACTGGTCTAGCTCTAGCAGCTGTGGACTTTGGGGACTAGTACACGCAGGAGTTGGGCCAGGTAAGAGTCTGAGCTGCCCCCACAGTGCCTACAGGGGTACCAGAGAACTACCAAGAGGTTTTGGAGAGCCTGCTGGGGAGGCATAGGTTGGATGTGACTCATGGTGGGGACAACAACACTGACAACAGAGACCACAGGAAAATATAATTATTACTATTTTTTTAAGTTTTGTTTTGTTCTGTTGTTGCTGTTTTATTATTATATGTTTTATTTTTATTTAGTTTTTTATATTTCTATTTCTTCATTATTTTTTGTTCTGTGATTTTTCTTTGTTTTTTTCTTTTTTCTTTCCATTGCTCTACTTTATTTATATCTTTTCTTTTTTCTATTTGTTCTTATCTTTTGTATCTTTTTTAAAATCATTTATGTGTTTGTTTTGTTTCCTTTGCTTTTTCATTCAGTTTGCATTCTGCTTTTGCTTTGTTTTTTTATTTTTTGTTTTGTCAGTTTTATTTTTAATTGTTTGATTTCATTTTGGTGTTCTTTTCTTTGTCTGGTTGTTCTCTTGTTTTTTGTTTTCCCTGTTTTTGTATTTGTTGCTTTTTGTGTATGTGTGTGTGTGTTTCTTTGTTTTTGTTTGGTTCTGCTTTTACCATCTGTCTGGGGTTTTGTATCTCTGTTCATTTATTTGTTCTTAATTGTTGTTGTTGCTGTTTGCTTGTTTTTGTCTTTGCTATTTGTCTTGGGGGTGTTTTGTCTGTTCATTTTTATTTCTTTTCTTCCCTCCATTTTTTTCTTCTTTTTTTTTTTTTGTGGTATGCGGGCCTCTCACTGCTGTGGCCTCTCCCGTTGCAGAGCACAGGCTCCGGACATGCAAGCTCAGCTGCCATGGCTCACGGGCCCAGCCGCTCCGCAGCACGTGGGATCCTCCTGGACCAGGGCACAAACCCGTGTCCTCTGCATCGGCAGGCAGACTCTCAACCACTGCACCACCAGGGAAGCCCACTTTTTTTCTTTTTTTCTTTTCTTTTTCCCTTTTACTGCCAAGCCATGTGGTTTGTGGGGGTCTTTGTTCCCAGGCCCAAGGTCAGGCTTGAGCCTCTGAGGGGGAAGAGCCAAATCCAGGACACTGGAAAGCCATAGAATTCCCAGCCCCATGGAATATTAAACAGCGAGACCTCTCCCGGAGGTCTCCATCTCAACTCCAAGACCCGGCTCCACCCAACTGCCTACAGGCTCCAGTGCTGAGTGCCCCATGCCAAACAACAAGTGAGACAGGAACATAAACCCACCCATCAGAAGACAGGCTTCCTAAAGTCATACAAAGTCCACAGATATCCCAAAACACATCACCTGATGCAGCCCTGCCCATTAGAGGGACAAGATCCAGCTCCACCCACCAGAACACAGGCACTAGTCTCTCCCACCAGGAGGCCTACACAAGCCACTGGACCAACCTCGCCCCCTGGAGGCAGACACCAGAAGCAAGAGGAACTATGACTCTGCAGCCTGTGGAAAGGAGACCTCAAACACAGTAATTTAGACAAAATGAGAAGACAGAGAAATATGTTGCAGATGAAGGAGCAAGATAAAAACCCACAATACCAAATAAGTAAAGAGGAAATTGGCAAGCTACCTGAAAAAAATTCAGAGTAATGATAGTAAAGAAGATCCAAAATCTCAGAAACAGAATGCAGAAAATACAAGAAACGTTTAACAAGGACCTAGAAGAACTAAAGAAAAAACAGTGATGAACAACACAATAACTGAAATTAAAAATACACTAGAAGGAATCAGTAGTAGAATAACTGAGGCAAAAAATGGATAAATGAACTGGAAGATAGAATGGTGGAAATAACTGACACAAAGAAGAATAAAAAATAAAAGAATGAAAAGAATTGAGGAAGTTTCAGAGACCTCTGGGACAACATTAAATGCACCAACATTTGAATCATAGTGGTCCCAGAAGAAGAAGAGAAAGAGTCTGAGAAAATAATTAAAGAGATTATAGCTGAAAACTTCCCTAACATGGGAAAGGAATTAAACAAGTCCAGGAAGTGCAGAGAGTCCCAGACAGTGTAAACCCAAGGACAAACACACCGAGACAATTATTACTCAAACTAACAAAAATTAAATACAAAGAAAAAATATTAAAAGCAGTAGGGAAAAGCAACAAACAAGGGAATCCCCATAAGGTTATCAGCTGATCTTTCAGCAGAAGCTATGCAGGCCAGAAGGGAGTGGCAGGCTATATTTAAACTGATGAAAGGGAAAAACCTACAACCAAGATTATTCTACCCATCAAGACATTCAGGTTTGATGGAGAAATCAAAAGCTTTACAGACAATAAAAACTAAGAAAATTCAGCACCACCAGACCAGCTTTACAACAAATGTTAAAAGAACTTCTCCAGGCAGGAAACAGAAGAGAAGAAAAAGACCTATAAAAATGAACCCAAAACAGAAAAGAAAATGGTAATACGAACATACATATTGATAATTACCTTAAATGTAAATGGATTAAATGCTCCAACCAAAAGACATAGACTGGCTGAATGGATACAAAAACAAGACCTGTATATATGCTGTCTACAAGAGACCCACTTCAGACCCAGGGACACATACAGACTGAAGGGATGGAAAAAAGATATTCTATGCAAATGGGAATCAAAAGAAAGCTGGAGTAGCAATACTTATATCAGAAAAAATAGACTTTAATATAAAGACTGTCACAGGAGACAAGGAAAGACACTACATAATGATCATGATCAAGGCATCAATCCAAGAAGAAGACATAACAATTGTAAATATTTATGCACCCAACATAGGAGCACCTCAATACATAAGGCAAATGCTAACAGCTGTAAAAGGGGAATTTGACAGTAACACAATAACAGTAGGGGACTTTAACACCCTCCTTTCACCAATGGGCAGATAAATCAAAATGAAAATAAATAAGGAAACACAAGCTTTAAATGACACATTAAACAAGATGGACTTAATTGATATTTATAGGACATTCCATCCAAAAACAACAGAATACACTTTCTTCTCAAGTGCTCATGGAATATTCTCCAGGATAGATCACGTCTTGGGTCACAAGTCAAACCTTGGTAAATTTAAGAAAATTGAAATCATATCAACCATCTTTTCTGACCACAATGCTATGAGACTAGATATCAACTACAGGGAAAAAAAGCTGTAAAAATTACAAACACATGGAGGCTAAACAATATTCTACTAAATAACCAAGAGATCATGGAAGAAAACAAGGAGGAAACCAAAAACAAACTAGAAACAAATGACAATGAAAACACAATGACGCAAAACCTGTGGGGTGCAGCAAAGGCAGTGCTAAGAGGGAAGATTATAGCAATACAATCCTACCTCAAGAAACAAGAAAAATCTCAAATAACAACCTAACCTTACACCTAAAGCAACTAGAGAAATAAGAACAAACAAAACCCAAAGTTAGTAAAAGGAAAGAAATTATAAAGATCAGAGCAGAAATAAATTAAATAGAAACAAAGAAAAAAACAATAACAAAGATAATAAAACTAAAAGCTGGTTCTATGAGAAGATAAACAAAATTGATAAACCACTAGCCAGACTCATTAAGAACAAAAGGGAGAGGACTCAAATCAATAAAATTAGAAATGAAAAAGGAGAAGAAATACACTGCAGAAATACTAAGGATCACTACAGGCAACTATATGCCAGTAAAATGGACAACCTGGAAGAAATGGACAAATTCTCAGAAAAGTAAAACCTTCCAAGACTGAACCAAGAAGAAATAGAAAATATGAATAGACCAATCACAAGTAATGAAACTGAAACTGTGATTAAAAATCTTCCAACAAACAAAAGCGCAGGACCAGATGGCTTCCCAGCTGAATTCTATCAAACATTTAGAGAATAATTAACACCTATCCTTCTCAAGCTGTCTCAAAAAATTACAGAGGGAGGAACACTCCCAAATTCCTTCTACAAGGCCACCATCCCACTGATACCAAAACCAGACAAAGATGTCACAAAAAAGAAAACTACAGGCCAATATCACTGATGAACATAGATGGAAAAATCCTCAACAAAATACTAGCAAACAGAATCCAACAGCACATTAAAAGGATCATACACCATGATCAAGTGGGGTTTATCCAAGAATGCAAGGATTCTTCAATATATGCAAATCAATCAATGTGATGAACCATATTAACAAACTGAAGGATAAAAATCATATGATAATCTCAATAGATGCAGAAAAAGCTTTAGACAAAATTCAACACCCATTTGTGATTAAAAACTCTCCAAAAAGTAGGCATAGAGGGAACTTACCTCAACATAATAAACATCATATATGACAAACCCACAGCAAACATCATTCTCAATGATGAAAAACCAAAACGTTTTCCTCTAAAATCAGGGACAAGATAAGGATGCCCACTCTCACCACTCTTATTCAACATAGTTTTGGAAGTTTTAGCCACAGCAATCAGAGAAGAAAAAGAAATAAAGGAATACAAATTGGAAAAGAAGAAGTAAAACTGTCACTATTTGCAGATGACATGATACCATACATAGAGAATCCTAAAGATGCTACCATAGAACTATTAGAGCTAATCAACGAATCTGGTAAAGTAGCAGGATACAATATTAATACACAGAAATCTCTTGCATTCCTATACATTAATGATAAAAATCTGAAAGAGAAATTAAGGAAACACTCCCATTTACAATTGCAACAAAAAGAGTAAAATATCTAGGAATAAACGTACCTAAGGAGACAAAGACCTGTATGCAGAAAACTATAAGACACTGATGAAAGGAATTAAGGATGATACAAACAGATGGAGAGATATAACATGTTCTTGGATTGGAAGAATCGATATTGTGAATATGACTATACTACCCAAAGCAATCTACAGATTCAGTGCAATCCCTAACAAACTACCAATGGCATTTTTTGCAGATATAAAACAAAAAATTTTACAATTTGTATGGAAACACAAAACACCCAGAATAACCAAAGCAATTTTGAGAAACAAAAGTGGAGCTGGAGGAATCAGCCTCCCTGACTTCAGACTATACTACAAAGCTACAGTAATCAAGACAGTATGGTACTGACACAAAAACAGCAATATAGATCAATGGAACAGGATAGAGAGCCTGGAGATAAACCCATGCACTTATGATCATCTAATCTATGACAAGGGAGGCAAGAATATACACTGGAGAAAAGACTGCTTCTTCAATAAGTGGTGCTGGGAAAACTGGACAGCTATATGTAAAAGAATGAAATTAGACTACTCCCTAACACCATACACAAAAGTAAACTCAAAATGGATTAAAGACCTAAATGTAAGACCAGACACTATAAAACTCTTAGAGGAAAACGTAGGAAGAACACTCTATGACATAAGTCACAGCAAGATCTTTTTTGACCCACCTCCTAGAGTAAGGGAAATAAAAACAAAAATAAACAAATGGGACCTAAAGAAACTTAAAAGCTTTTGCACAGCAAAGGAAACCATAAACAGGATGAAAAGACAACTCTCAGAATGGGAGAAAATATTTGGAAACAAAGCATCTGACGAAGGATTAATCTCCAAATATACAAGCAACTCATGAAGCTCAATATCAAAAAAAACAAGCAAACCAATCAAAAAATGGGAGGAAGACCTAAATAGACATTTATCCAAAGAAGACATACAGGTAACCAACAAATACATGAAAAGCTGCTCAACATCACTAATTATTAGAGAAATGCAAATCAAAACTATAATGAGGTATCACCTCACACCAGTCAGAATGGCCATCATCAAAAATCTACATCAATAAATGCTGGAGAGGGTGTGGAATAAAGGGAACCCTCATGCATTGGTGGGAATGTAAACCGATACAGCCACTGTGGAGAACAGTATGGATATTCTTTAATAAAACTAAAAGTAGTGCTACCAAATGACCCAGCAATCCCACTACTGGGCAGATACCCAGGGAAAACCATAATTCAAAAAGACACATGCACCCCAATGTTTATTGCGTCACTATTTACAATAGCCAGGACATGGAAGCAACCTAAATGTCCATCAATAGAGGAATGGATAAAGAAGATGTGGTATATGTATACAATGTATTATTACTCAGCCATAAAAAGGATCAAGATTGGGTCATTTGTAGAGATTTGGATGGACTTAGAGACTGTCATACAGAGTGAAGTCAGAAAGAGAAAAACAAGTATCGTATATTAATGCATATAATGTAGAATCTGAAAAAAATTGGTATAGACAATCTTATTTAACAAAGCAGAAATAACAACACAGACATAGAGAACAAACATATGGATACCAAGGGAGAAGAGGGGGTAGGATGAACTGGGAAACTGGGATTGACATATATACACTACTGATACTATGTATATAATAGATAACTAATGAGAACCTACTGTTACAGCACAGGGAGCTCTACTCAGTACTTTGTGGTGACCTAAATGAGAAGGAAATCCAAAAAAGAGGGGATATATATATACCTATAGCTGATTCACTTTGCTGTACAGTATAAACTAACACAATATTGTAAAGCAACTATACTCCAATAAAAAAAGTAAAAAAGTCTAAACTATCCTGACCTGTACCATGGAAAACTACAATTTGAACATCTAATAAAAATCTTAGAAGAAAGCATAAGGATAAATCTTCATGACCTTCGATTTGACACTGGATTCTTAGAAACAAAAACATGAACAACAAAAGAAGGAAAACATAAATTGAACTTCATCAAATCTAAAAACTTTTGTGCATCAAAGCACATTATCAAAGGACTTCTTTGGTAGTCCAGTGGTAAAGAATCCACATTGCAATGCAAGGGACATGGGTTTGATCCCTGGTTGGGGAACTAGGATGCCACATGCTGTGGGGCAACTAATCTTGCACATCACAACTACTGAGCTCACGCACCTAAACTAGAGAGTCCACATGCTGCAAACTACATAGCCCTCATGCTCTGGAGCCTGCACGCCACAACTAGAGAAGAAGAAAAAACCCACATGCCACAACTGTAGAAAAACCCACACACCACAACTAGAGAGAAGCCCACTCACCGCAATGAAGAGCCTGCACACAGCAACGAAGATCCCGCATACCACAACTTAGACCAGATGCAGCCATAAAAATAAATACATTAAATAAATAAATAATATAACTGAAAAATAAAAAAAATATATGCAAAGCACATTATCAACAATGTGAAAAGAAAATCTACAGAATGGGAGAAGACATTTGCAAATAATATATTTAATAAAAGCTAGTACCTATATTTCATTTATATTTCTTTTTCTCTTGCTATTTACATATTGAAGAAATTGGGTCATTTGAGATCCAATTGGGAATTGGGAATACATAAAGAACTCCTATAAGTTAACAACAAAAAGACAACAATCTAATTTAAAAATGGTCAAAGGACTCGAATAGACAATACTCCTAAGAAGACATACAAATGGTCAATAAGCACATGAAAAGATGCTCAATATCATTAGTCATTAGGGAAATGCAAATCAAAACCACAAAGAGATACCACTTTATGCCTAGTAGGATGGCTATTAACAACAGCAACAAAAAAATAACAGAAAATAACAAATGTTGAGGATGTGGAGAAATCAGAATGCTCATACATTGCTGGTGGGAATATAAAATGGTACAGGGATCTGGAAAACAGTTTGGTGGTTCTTCAAAAGCTAAACAGAATTACTATGTGATCTAGCACTTCCTAGGTATATACCCAAAAGATTTGGACGAAGGGACTCAAACAGACACTTATACGCCACTGTTCATAACAACATTACTCACAATAGCCAAATGGTGGAAACAACTCATTTGTCCATCAACAAATGAATGGATAAACAAAATGTTGCTTTACATACAATGGAATAGAATTCAGATATAAAATGGAAGGAAATTCTGATACATGCTACGATATGGATGAAGCTTAGTGAAAGAAGCCAGACACAAAAGGACAAATACTGCATGATTCCACTTATATGAAATATCTAGAACAGGCAAATTCATAGAGACAGAAAGTAAATTAGAACTTACCAGGGGTTAGGGGAGGGGTGAATGGGAAGTTACTCCTTTAATGGGTAGTTTCTGTTTGGGGGGGATGAAAAATTTGGAAAATAGATAATGGTGATGGTGACACAACAGTTTGAATGTAAATTAATGTGACTAATTGTACCCTTAATATGGTTAAAATGACAAGTTTTATGTTATTTATATTTTACCACTCTAAAAAAAAGTGGAATAAGTCCATGATCTTGATTTTGAAATAGCAGTATGGATTCATGGTGTACTTAATCTTTATATTTTATATTTATATTCCTAGCTCTGTCTACTGAAAGGGCCAAATAACAAATATATCAACACAACAGCAATGTGTACTCCTAGAACCTAAATTGCCTTTAAACACCATTTTCCTAAAAAAGGAACTAGACATCCTTGGAGAAATGGCCAATTCAAGGTATGCGGCACAAAATGTATAGGATGAATCTGGAACATCTTGTTACAGAAAGCTAAAAACCTCTCATTAGGTCTGTTAGAATCTTGCCAAATCAACTCTGGCGGCAACTTGTCAACCTCCCATTCACCAAAGGTGGGGCAATCTGAACACTCATAAGAATAAAAAAATGAAATTGATTGAAGTACATAAAAGATACTTAATCCCGTGAGTTCATAATAATACTAAAAAAACTTCCATTGTCACATTTAGAGGGTACTAAGAAACCAGTTCATTATTTTGAATACCAGCAAATAGAAAGAATCAAGCATTTTTATTCTGCCTTTCCTATACTTTTACGTATACCTCTGCAGCTTTTCCTATTCTGATGTCTCAGAATAACGAAAAGTTGCTGAGGGAAGTTTCTTTTTATAGAATTATTACAGCTTTAAAAAAAGAAGAGAAAAAAGAATGAGAAGAAACGATAGGACACATATTTCTATATTGCAGTAACAAATGAATTGATGGATCTGGGCAATGATCATCAAAGGCCACTGATATCACAGAGGTACAATCAGGTATTACGTGCTGTGTCTCCTGATGGAACAACACATGACCACTTTGAAAGATTCTTCCCAAAACATTGAAACTGAATCTGTCTTGGACATAATGATCAACAGGAGACTAAGACAACATGTTGAACAATACCATTAGGACACAATTAGCAAAATCAAGACTGTTGACAACAACCCTATTTCTTCAACAAATAAATAGAAAGAAAAAATGTAAAGGAAACCTAAATTAAAAAATACTTCAGAGACATATGAACCAACTGAAATTTCATTTGGATTCTGATTCAGCCACATAAGTTATTTTTTTAAATTACATAATCAGGAAGATATAAACATTTGAATTGTGATATTAAAGAATTATAATTACTTAGTATAATAAAGGTATCAAGCAAATGGTTTATTTAAAAGGGCTTCTTATTTTTTAAAAATATGAAATATTTACAAAAGCTATGATGTGACATCTGAGATTTGCTTCAAAAATAATTCACAATTTGACACAGGCATTAGGAGAGTGGGTGGGCAGCAGATAAAACAATGTTGGTCATGAGTGGGTAATTGTTGAAGTTGGGTGATGACTACATGGAAGCTTATTATACAGTTCCCTCTACTTTTGTGTATGTGTAAAAAATTTTCATAATAAAAAGTAGAGAAAAAAAGGAAAAATCAGTGCTTCTATCCAGGTTTCCCTCCCCAGAAAGGAACACCCCCAGTGCAGTCCCCCAGGGCTCTTGCTTGGGCAGGTTGCCCCCTTCCTTCCTGTGCCTCCTTACACAGCCCTGTCTCAATGCCAGCAAGCCAGAATTTCCCTCTCCTGGTTTTTTGCATTTTTAAAACTCCCTGAGGCAGCCTCCAGGCATACTGAGTTGCCTGCCTGGAGTGTCTATGTTACCTCCAGATGCACAAAGTATTGTGTTCACCTGTGCTTACTTACATAGTTATATAGGTTTGGAGTTGTCTGCCCCTAACCTGAGTTTCCCTATAATCTCTGTTATATGTGTGATTTTGAAAGAAAGCAAGAGCTTTAGGGGAATACATAGAGGGTGTTATAGCAGAACCATCAGCATGTGCCTAGAATTATTTCAGAAATTAGGGGCTGGAAGAAGCCAAGCAAAGGAAACGAAGAGGTGGGCCCTGCCCTTAAGACTTTTACAACCTCATGATGGTAGCATCAAAGAAGCAAATGTGCTTAGTCCTCTTCATCCTTATTATACCTCAAATTTGGGGACAGTGTTGGAATTTCATTCATTAATCCAGGATACATTTTAAAACATACACAGTGCTACATCCTGTAGTGAATAAGACCAACACAACCCAGGCCCTCATATACCTTTCAGACTAGTGAGGGGACATGCAATACTTTTCAAAATTAAACAATTTGTTGTAAAATCACAATTAATGCACACTGTGAGCAGAAATACCAGAGAAATCTCACTTCATCAAATAGAAAGGCTTCCCTGAAAAAGTGGCATTTCAGGAACAAAATCAGTTGAGGTTGCTTCATGGTTGAGTATAAAGAATGGCATTAAATAAAGTTTTAGACTAGGAATAACTACAAGAAAATGAGTTAAAGGGGCATTGTAATTATCCCAGTAAAAGTTGTGATGGCTTGAACCAAGGTAATGGCCCCAGAGACAAAGAGAAATGAACAGATTTGAAACCTAATTTGGAGGATGAATCAATAGAATTTGGTGTTCATTTGGCTCTGGAGGGTACTGGAAAGTCATGCATCTGGCAAGATTCCCTCACTTCCACCAACAACTGAGTGGGTGGTGACACCATATACTGAAAACGGGACTCACTAGAGGAGAAACGGGATGGAAGGAATGCATGAGTTTTGTTAAAGACTATATTAGTCAACTCAGGCTGCCCTAGCAAAGAACAATAGACTGGGCAGCTTAAGCAACAGAAATTTATTTCTCACAGTTCTGGAGGCTGAAAGTCCAAGATCAAGGTGTCAGCAGACTGGTTTCTTCTGAGGCCTCTCTCCTTGGCCTGTAGATGGTCATCTTCACCCTGGTTTTCATGTAGTCTGTGTCTTCATCTCCTCTTCTTATAAGGACACCAGTTATGTTGGATTAGAGCCCAATATAATATGGCCTCATTTAATTTAATCATATCTTTAAAGACCATATCTCCAAGTATGGTAATATTCTGAGATATTGGGGGTTGGGGCTTCAACATATGAATTTGGAGGGGGACACTATTCACCCCATAACAAGACATACTTGCTTTGAGATGCCTGTGAAATCTGAGTGGAAATGTTGAGCAGGCTGTTTTGTGATCAGGCCTGGATTCAGAAGAGAGAGCTGGGCTGGGAGTGAATATAGAGCTGGAGAAGGAAAGTTGAGTAAGAGATACACATGGCTGTTGGAAGCCCCATCTACAACAAGCGAGAGTGGGCCAGGATATCCAGATCCTGGCTTCTCAATACCATTGTCCAGTGAGAAGAGTGAGGGCTCTTTGGAGAAATAGCTGGGCAGGAAAAGTATAAGTTGAGCTTGGAGTATCATGTAGTACCAGAAAGTAAGGAAGTATCCCCAAAAAAGGATGGAAACATGTCAAAAGGATACAGGGGCAAGGTTGAAAAGGTTCTTACTGGTCAAACTTGGAATACTTTGAGCAATTAAGTAGTGATGATAAAGGATTATAACCCACAGCATAGAATAAGAATACATGTACTCACACAGATGTAAGTAAATAAATAGGGGAGAAGGAACAGCTCTTCCTTACAGTGGAGTGCCAACTCATACATACAGAAGAAATGATAGAATCAGAAAATCACCATTTGGCACCCACCACTGTCATGATTGTTTCAGACAAGAATCATTAATAAATGCTAAAATTAATGGGTAAAAGTATGATGAGAAGCAGGATATTTTCAGTCTCAGAGTTTTACCTCACCAGATCCTTATTAATGACAAAGGGGGAAATGGTAACTCAAGAGTGGAGAAACCTGGCAGACACCAGTTTAACCAAAGGTTCAAAGTTACTATCACCAGGAATGGGACAAACCAAAATCATGTGCCTCCTGATCTAATACAGCATCACTTCTGTTGTATTTCTGTCCAAAAATGCACGAACTGTATCTAAACATGAGGAAACATCAGACAAACCCTATCTGAGGAATGTTAACAAAATAGCTGAATGCTACTCTTCAAATATGTCAAGGTTGTGAAAGATTAAGAAAGAGGAAGGAAGGAAGGGAGGAAGGGAGGGAGGGAGGGAGGGAGACAAGAAAGACAAGATAAGACAAGAAAGACTGAGGAATTAGAGGTGAGTAAGACTAAATACAAGGTGGTTTCCTGGATGGGATCTTGGATCAGAAAAAGGACATTAGTAGGACAGTTGGCAAAATTTGAATTAGGTCTATAGATTTAAATATTCTTAAATTGTCCATGTTATTTTTTTTTAATTTTGACAACTGCACTACAGTTATTAAAAAAAGATATCTTTGGCTTTGGGTTATGCAGACTGAAGCCCTGGATGTAAGGCATCATGTCTGCAACTTATTCTCAACACTTAAGAAAAATGCTACAGACACACACACAGAGGAGAGGGCAAGGGAGAAGCAAATACAGTAACATTGTTGTACTATTTTTTGCAAATTTTTGTAAATCTAAAATGATTCCAAAACAAACTTTAAAAAAAAAAAGAAACAACAAAACAGTTGGGAGAAGATGCTCTGATGGGACTGAGGAGGATACCTAAGCCTGCCCCTGTGAACTTTAATGTCAGCTGTCACCACACCCTCTCTTGACGCCTGTGTCCCAGGACAATTGTGCTGTTTCAGTGGAAGTTGCAAATGCCCCACTGATGTGTTTAGGAGTACCCAGTTCTCTTTCGTTGCTTCAACTTGGGACTAAATTTGTCATGTGGATGGAGCTATAATGAAACAAAGAACTTAAACGAAATTCTGTCTCAATTATTCAATGGCAGGTCTTTGGCAGTCTCTCTCCTTCCTGGAATAGTATTCAAAAACCCAACCATTCCTCACTGGACAGAAAAGTGAGACAATAGCAGAAGTATCTGGAGGCTGATGCTCCTGGCCTGGTGAACCTGAGTAACAGAAGTTTCTCGAGCATTGATTTTTTTTTTTCTAAGCAGCTGGTTAATCTCTACCACATGCACCCCTGAGAATGAAAAGAGATGAGCAATTGGACAACCAAGACTGATGATATATTTTCCCAGCTTCTGATTATCCACAGTCCTGCTGGATCAATCAGAGGAGCTTCTGGTCATGTGACCATGACCAGGACCATCCAGAAACCAAGCTCCCTTCTTTGGACAAAGAACTGGAAAGTTTGCAAAGGTGAATTTGAATGTCACCTCCATCCTCCTCTTTCCATGGACTACTTAGATGGGTAGAAGTTACAAGCTGGTTATATAATTAATAAAAGGATTTGGAGAATCATATAGTTCTCAAACAAAACACCCTCATATTATATGGTCCAACTCTCTCATTATTCAAATAAAGAAACTGGAAGCCCATTGGAGCAAAAGGACTTGTCCAAAGCCATATAGCTGGTTGGGACAGGACCGAGTTAAGAGACCCTGTCAGGGTGCCATAGAGCACACCACAGGGACACCTGCTCCAGGTTTTTAGAGAAAAATTCCTGGAGAAAGAGCACAGTGAAGCAGAATTCTGGGGGATGGGTGAGAATTAGCTGATTAGGAGGGAGCAGAAGCGGGTTCCAAGGAAACAAACTCATGGCAGCCCAGAGCTGAAAGAGAGCAAGGTGGCCAGGCACTTGGGCCCTCTGAATGTGACCAGCAAGCAGATGGGCTTGCCAAGGAGCTGCGGAGCATGGTGAGTCCCAGAGGAGTTTACATTTGATCCTGAGAGCACAGGGAGCCTTTGAGGACATTCCAGTCAGGACTGTCCTTCTTGCCACTCTTCACTTCAGTCTATGTTTCACATAGTGCTCCTCCTTCCTTTCTCCTCCTTCCCTCCACCTGCAGCTCAGATGTCTGTGACACCAGTTCTAAACCAGGACAAGAGGTCAGCAGGAAGAGCAGACTGGGACAAGTTCTGGGCCCTGGGCCTGGTGGGTCTGTCTCACTGTTGGAGGAAGGGAGGATTCTCTCTTTCTCTCTCTGCCTGACTTCTCTACCTGGGACATGGTCTTCTCCTGCCCTCAGACTGGGACTTACACCATTGGCTCTCCTGATCTCCAGACACCATTGGCTCTCCTGGTCTTCAGGCCTTTGAACTTGGACTAGAATTTATATCACTGGGTCTCTAGCTTGAAAACAAGAGACTATGAAACTTAGCCTCCATAACTACATGAGCCAATTCCTTATGATACACACACATATACACACACCTTATTGATTCTATTTCTTTGGATAACCCTAATTAACATGAGGTCTTCTGCCTCCCATCTGGGTGTACCCTTCCAAAGGCTGGGCCTCAAGTGGCCCCTCCCATGGTGCCAACTCTTGAATCTTGGATTTTTATTTACATACACACACAGACACACCACACATACACATTCTCTCCCTCTTTCTCTCTCTCTCTCTCTCTCTCTCTCCCTCTGACTTTTTCACTCACTTTTTCATTTCCCCTCTCCCTACTAGTTTCTTCTACTTTTATAATGAGTCTTTTCATTCTTTATAAGGGGGAGTATTTACAGAGAGATATACCAGGCAGGTCCACACCTGCCTGCCTCCTTCCTGGCTATTCATGCTCTCTGAGCCCCACCACATTTCTGAGGCTGAGTGACCAGCACTGCCATGACACCAGTGAACAGTTGAGGTTGGTATGGGTCTCTTCTCCTGGCTGAGAGTCAACGTTGCTAATATCCCAAACCCAACCTCACACTTGTGCCGTTCATTGGGACTCAAAGCCATTTTGTATTCCTCCCTACAGGGAAGCACAGTGGTAAGAGATTCTCATGTGCTGGTGCTCAAGGAGCAATACTAGAGTCACTCCTCCAACCATTCCTCACACAGGGACACCAAACCAGCTCCTCCTCTCAAGCAAGGAAAATCCCAGCCTAACAAGATGCTCAGTATGGACACCTGAGGCTTATTGAGACTTTGAGTTAATGTTAAATTTTATTTATAAGTAATATAGACAGATGTAAATGTACATATGCATGTTCCATTGTTCCTGAGTATAGACTCAGGATGGGAGCGCTCTGGTAGGAATGCCTGTGGCACTAGCCCAGGCACACATCACTCATATCAAGCTCCACAGACATTTCCCCCATCAGGACCCCTATTTATCTCTGGCCCTGCTCCTATGGTTCTTATTATAATTGTAGGATGCACTTCAGAAAGAAATGTTAGGAAGAAGATTTATTATTCACAGGTCCTGGAGAGTACAGGGCATCCCCAAGGGCCATATGGTGAGGTCGTGTGCAGAGAGAGGGAGAGAGAATGGACCTGGGGCTCTGCCTTTATTAGGGTCTGAGGGTGGGGTGTCTAAGGTTTTGCAGGATCACTCTTTGTTGGTGAATTTAAAACATAAGAACAGAGATTAGGGCAGGCGAAAGGAGAAGCAGGGTCAGTTATCTAGGTTACCTAAGGCTTTCTGAAAAGAGGAGCTCCATAGGTGGGGGAAGCTTTGTTCCTTAGCTGGTTGTTTTGCTACTAGCTGTGTCACAAAGCAGGCAGTATGTTTATTTAAGATGGGTGTCTCTGAAGTGGATGCTACTGCAATCAAAAGCTTAATGTCAGGCACTTACACTATGATGTATGTACTGTATACATATAGCCTATATGTAGGCTTAGAAAGATGATTGGAAGGACATCTACTAAAATGTTATGTTTGGGTGGTTGTAAGTGTACAGGTGATTTTTAAATATCCTGTCTTATCAAATTTTGATAAATCTGCAACAGTTTTAGAATCAGAAAAGACTTGGTATAGAAAGTGTTTACAAATTTAATTTTAATTTTAAAGAAAATCATGTTGTAGTTTAAAAGTTTATTTTAAGGAAAACGTTGACTATATTATCTTCATTCCATAAAGGTTCAGTGAGAGGATAATGACCATAAAAATGTGGCTATGTCTAAATAATATCTGGATCATTGGTATCACAATCTGGTACTTTTCCAAAATATTTCTGAAAACTGTGCTGGGATCAGGTCTTGGTGAAAAGAAAATGTTGATCTTTTAGAGGATTCATTCCAAATAAAGGTTTTGATTTATAAGAAGGATATTATAAAATTTTACATTACCATTTTAAGCAGTAGTTAGCTTCTTGATAAATATGTTCATATTTTCTGGAAGAAGAGTTTTATTTTATAATCAACTTTTTTTAAAAATAGCGCTTGAAAAAGACTGGAAAAATATTTTGAGGCACATGAAAACCTCAGTGATAAATAGACAATGGTGAAATAATTTGTTTAGTCTCCTAGGAAGGGAAGGGCCATTGAAAATGGGTAAATATCCACAATGAGATCATTTCTCCCACTCAGGATTTCTTTGACCACTGTGTACAGCTTCAGGGAATGCATTGAAACTGGTTCCAGAACCCAGTGAGACTGCTCGGAAGGCTGGCCTCTTCTGAGGACATACAAGTAACTCCAGACCTTCATCTGTCTCAGCAAACTGACGGTGAAGGTCTGTGAAGCAAACTTCAGGAGCGCTCCCTTCCATCCTCTTTCTTCCTGTCCCTGTTCTTTCCCTAGCTGTGTCTCTCTTTCTAATTCTATTACCTCTTATTAGTAGTATCTGCAGAGACAAAATGAAGTAGAATATTGTCATGAATTTTTGGAATTGTAGGGAGAAGCACCTCGTTTACCCAAATAATTGAGCCATGAGCAGGTTACCTGGACTCCAGTTATGAGATAATTGCCCCAGTTCTTCCCTTGTGGATAAGTGTGATCCAGCCACCCTTGAGGAGTCTCCAAGATCCTTTCAAGGGGTTCATGAAGTCAAAGCTATTTTCATGATAACACTAAGGTGCTATTTGCCTTTTTTCACTCTTATTCTCTTACAAGTCTACAGTGGAATTTTCCAGGGGTTACATGATGAGTGAAATCTCAACAGATTAAATTCAGTATGATTTGAGAATAAAACTGTTTTCTATTAAGGTAGGCATTAAAGGTATTTGAAAAATATAAAACAACGTCTCTCCTCACTATTTTTTTTAATGTTGGAAAATGTAGTTATTTCTATAAAAAGATGTTACTTATATTAACATGTAATGGTTTATTCTTATTTCTAAATAAATTCATATTTTTCCATATTTTGTTTTAATTTCTAAAATGATAAATATCAATAG